>NC_081550.1:5065140-5080469 GCF_901000735.1 Corylus avellana
TAAAGCCTTGCATATATAACAATACCCAGAGGGCAGAGCCTTCTTGTTAAGATAAACTGATGAAGCCTAATTCTTGAAATCTGCAAACTACGTACTAATATTCCATTATTAAACAATCTTCTAAGTCTCCGATCGATGGCGTCCACGAGCACTCAGATAGTCTCTTCGTCTTCTTCTTCTTCAACACCTCCTCGGAGATACGATGTTTTTCTCAGTTTCTACGGTAAAGACACTCGCAAGAGTTTTACAGACCATTTATATACGGCTTTGATTCAAAAAGGCATTATCGTGTTTAGAGACGATGAAAAGCTTGAGCGAGGAAAAACAATTTCTAAGGAGCTCATAAAAGCAATACAAGAATCCATGTATGCGATTGTTATTATCTCTCCAAACTACGCTTCCTCTAGATGGTGCCTCATTGAACTTGCCAAGATCGTCGAATGCATGAAATACTCAGGGCTGAAAGTTATGCCTATTTTCTACCACGTGGATCCTTCCCACCTACGAAATCAGAAGGGGACTTTTGCAAAAGCTTTTGGTAGGCATAAAAAAGAAAAAGATCCCAAGATTGACATCAACGAGATGCAAATCTGGAGAGCTGCTTTGAGAGAAGTGGGCAATATCTCCGGATGGCATGTACATGATAGGTAACATTAAATAATTAGTCTTTTCTAATTCTTTCTGTTTGTATTTTTGTAGTGATAGAAGCATCTTTATTTCCCTTTGTTGTTGCCTTTTCTTTTTCTTTTGGGTCTAGCTAAATCATATATTATTGGCATCATCATATCATCATAAAAACTCACAGATTTTGTAGAAAAAGTACCACAAGCAATCAAGACCTAAAGAATAAAGAATAAAAATAATTTAGATATATGATGATGTCGCTAAAACAAATTATCATAATAAAGAAATTTAGAATAAAAAATTTAAACAATACTCATAACAAATCAAGAATCACTTCAAAATTGTGACATGATCAAATTACATCTTACTAATAAACAATATTTGAGGGAGTTGAAAACCATAAATTTTGGATTAAAATGCTATTGCCATTTCTAATGAACCATACACGTACAACCATGATGATCATTTACACCATTAATTCCTTACGATTTGTTGACAATGAATAGTCTTTTTAACCTCTATCATTGTCTCACAAATTTACAGTTGGTGCAGAATTGCTTTGATTAAAAAAAGCAGATTATATGTAGTAAATGTATTTAATTGGTTTATTTGTGATATCTTTTTCTTATTGTGAAGATAAAAGAAAAGAAAGACTTTGCAAAAGGGAATACAAGAAGCATACAAATAATTTAAGGGGAAACTTCATTTAACCCCCTAAACTTTCCGTGCATTTGCAATTATTTTTCTAAATTTTAAGAACTCTCAATTTAGTGTATCCAATTATAAAAAGTTTGTAATGTCACCCATACCTTTAGGGTTTAGGGTTAAATTAGACGGAATATATGTGAAATGTCCCTTATAATCCTGTATTTAACATTTTTAAATAATTAAATTTTCTATAAAAAAAATAGATCCCACGGCTTGGCCATAGGTCAGCCCGGCATCAATTTATATTTTTTTTTATTTTACTTTAAAAATGTGTATTTTGGCATTCTTCCTTAGGATTTAACAAAAAACCCCAACAGAAATTTGACATTGCAAACTTTTTATAGTCAAGTGAAAACAAAAAAAAAAAAAAACATAATTCTTTATTAGACTGTACAAGGACCCAAGCAAATCAAACCATAACTATGGTGATACACTATAAATTAAGATTTCTCATTTATTTGTTAAATGAAGCTAAACCATTGTACATGATTAAGCATTTTGTCTCTCTATGGCTATTCTGACGTCCTATCTTTTCTACAATCACGAATCAAAAGTTGTTGAAGAAATTAGTAGAATGATATTTAGAGGATTGGTTAACTTCTCAAATGCTTCCAAGGGTCTTGTTGGAATAGAATCCCGTGCGGAGGAAATTATGAGCAAACTTTGTATAGGGTTGGATGATGTTTGCTTTTTGGGGATTCATGGGATGGGTGGAATTGGGAAGACTACCCTATCAAAATTCATTTATGAAAGAGTTTCTCATCAATTTGAAGCTAGTTGCTTTATTACTAGTATTAGAGAAGAAACTAGAACTGATTATGATCTATTTTATCTACAAAAACAACTTATTTCTGAGATCCTCATGGACAGAGAAATAAATATATGGAATAGCTATGGGGCAACTAGAGTGATAGCGAACAGATTACGTAATAAAAAGGTTCTTATTGTTCTTGACGATGTGGATGGAGAAAAACAACTAAAAGCATTAGCAGAGAGCCATGATTGGTTTGGTCAAGGGAGTAGAATCATTATAACAAGAAGAGATCGTCATTTGCTGAACAGATTTGTGGATATTACATATGATGTTAAGGTGCTCAATGTTGTTGAAGCTTTACAACTATTTAGTTTGAAAGCCTTCAAGAAACCCCGTCCTGAAGAAAATTACGTTCAATTGTCTATGGATATTGTGAATTACGCTCAAGGCCTTCCTTTAGCTCTTGAAGTTTTTGGTTCCCTCTTATTTGGTAGAACAATGGATGAATGGAAGAGTGCCAAGGATCTACTAAAAGAAAATCCCAATGCAGAAATTTTGGATAAACTTAAAATAAGTTATGATGGATTAGAGGATTTGCAGCAAAAATTGTTTTTAGATATTGCATGTTTCTTCAATGGAGCATTCATAGAAGACATCAAATACAAACTAGAATGTTTTGGTTACTATCCGGACTTCAATATGAAAGTTCTTGTGGACAAATCTCTTATAACTATGTCAGAGGGAATATTTGTGGACAAAAATCTTATAATTATGAAAGGGAGAATGTTGCAGATGCACGATTTGTTACGAAAAATGGGTAAAAAAATAGTTCGTTGTGAGTCTGCTAAGGAGGAGCCTGGCGAATGCAGTAGACTGTGGTGTAACAAGGATGTCATTCATGTATTGAAAAATGATAGTGTAAGTGGTTAGTCTAGACACAAACATAGAGAAATACATTTTTTATACTGATTATTGTAAGTATTTGTCAAATATTTCCACCATACTTCCTAATTTAATTTTTGTTGGTTATTAGGGAACTGATGCGGTTAGAGGCATTGTCCTAAAATTACCTTTACAAAAAGAAGAGCGACTAAATGTTGAAGCCTTCGCAAAGATGAAACAATTGCAAATGCTTCAGATTAGCCACACTAATATTGTATCACGTTTTTCTAAAGCTCGTAATGATTTACTCACTAATCTGGAATGGCATGGAGATCCTTCGAATTTCATGCTAAGCAATGAGTTATGCGTTATAGAATGGTGGGTATATCCTTTAGAATCCTTGCCGGCCAGTTTCCAATCAAACAAGCTTGTTGAGCTCATAATGCCTTACAGCTCCATCAAACAATTGTGGGATGGAAGGAAGGTAAGATTTTGGCTTATGCAGATCGATTTAATTTATTTTTATTCTTCTTAGTCCTTTTACTCTTCTTCATTTTATCTAACTATTCATTGGTCGTCTATAACAGAGTTTTGACAAATTGAAACACATTGACCTAAGTCATTCTCTAAACTTGATCAAGACACCAGATTTGAGCGGAGTCCCAAATCTTGAGAAACTAAAGCTTTCATATTGTACAAATCTGTCCAAGGTCCGCCGATCCATTGGATTTCCAAGATAGCTTAAGGAGTTGGATCTAAAGGATTGCAAACATCTCAAGAGACTTCCAGACGAGATGACTAGCTTGGAATCTCTTGAACATCTTAATCTTTCTGGCTGTTCAAGACTCAACAAAATTCCAGATAGTGTGAGTAATATGACATCTTTGCGAAATCTGTCTTTGAATGAGACTGCCATAAAAAAGTTACCACTATCATTTAAGAGGTTGTCGTCTCTTGTAGTTCTCAATATATCTGATTGCTCAAGACTAGAGAAAATCCCAAAGAACCTGTTGAGTGGTATGAAATGTCTAGAGTACCTTTGGGTAGGTCGAAGTGTTATAAGGAAATTTTCGATAGGTAGTGGACCAGATCCCATGATAAGTCTTTTGCTCCCAAATTCATTCTCGTGTTTAAGCTATTTAAGAGAACTAGATTTGAGTTATTGCAATCTATCAGATGGAGCGATCCCCAATGATCTTAGTTGCTTATCCTCCCTTTATTATTTAACTTTGAGTGGGAACAAATTTACAAGAATACCAGATAGTGTGGCTCAACTTTCAAATCTTTGTGACCTTGTCTTGAATGATTGTAGTTGGCTTCAAGTATTGCCGAAGCTTCCATTGGGATTAAAAGTCTTGGGTGTAAAAAATTGTCCATTGCTGGAGTCGTTTGATAATAAGCAAATGGAGATGTGGAGAAGTTCAAATGAAAAATTAAGGAGCATTGATTATTCTGTTGTACAAGCTTATTTTGATTATGATGGAAATCCCTTCAAGATCCTCCGTCTGCATCCACGAAGTCCTGTATGGAGTAAAGAAAGTGTGAGTCTCTTTTTTAACACACTAAATTAATTAAGTTATAATATTGTTTTGTAATAGCTTTAACATCTTTTTCTCTTCGGTTTTTATTTTACAGTTCCAAGATTTTGATCATATAGCATGCGGCCCTGCGTTGGTGGGATCAGGAATCCCAGAGTGGTTCAACGATAAAAGCACTAATTCGTTTGGAACAATTCATTTGCATTCAGATTTTGGCTCAGATAAGTACCGGACGTGGAAGGGGTATGCTGTTTTTATTGTTTATGAATTTCATGAGCCTCACACTACTCATCCAAGAAAGAGAAGAAAACTCAAGGTCGATGAGCGGAAGGGGAATTCGAATTCTACAACAATATTTGATGGCAGTAATAGTAATTTACCCAACTTTGTTTGTCATTTTCAAGTCGATGGAGTTGATGTTACAAAACCGTTAGTCTTTTGTGCCCCTGGAGTCCCTTCTGTTGGGCCAAACGGATTTTGGGTGTATATACCATTTCAGTGGCCCAGGACGTGTTGGAGTGGACTCCACCTTAAGGTTTCAATTACAACAGGCAGCCTGAATGTTGAGGTAAAGGAGTGTGGGGCGCGTTTACTACGTGATAATTTTGAGTTGTTCCAAGTTCTCAACACCATTTCTCCACGTGCTTTGGGTTGCGAAAGTTATGAGAAACTTTTTTCTCGTTTGTGCAATACAAATTGCTCATATCTCACGGTCTGGGGCCCAATTAAATCTAATGTTGTAGCATCTGGATGAATTGAGTCGGTTAATTGTCAGAGGATAAAAATTCGCCTCATAAGAAACAGGTCAATGGGCATTAAGATAAAACAAAAAATGTTGACGTTTCCATCCCAGAGGATTAGACGCGAACCGACAAAGAAAAGGAGAAGAATAGCGCACGAATGACGAGCGAACACAGAGCCACCTCACTCCGCAGCTCTACAACTTCGACACTGTACAAGAGTTTTAGAGGTGCGTTTCTAATTTTACCCATTCTCTCTCTCTCTCTCTCTCTCTCTCTCGTCTATTTGACTCTAGGCTTAATTTTGATATTTGGTAATTTTGTTCTTGTTTTGGTGTTGATGGTGATATGGGTTTGTGTTGCTATTTTTCCTCTTTCTTCATTCGTTTCTTTCTGTTTCGTTGCTCACAAAGTTTCTAGGAATTCAAAGTATTTTAAGTTTTCTTAGATTTAAGACAATGATAATATTCTGATTTTTCAAAGTCATATTTCTCTCTGTTAATTCTTGCTTTGTTTATTTTATTTATTATTGTCAAATTTCTCAAACCAGCTCAATAAACTTCCTTGGTTCCATGTTATGTACTTTCTTAGTTTTCTTTTACATAGAGTGAAATCCAGCGTTAGCACGTGGTGTTTGATAAAATGTCTCTATGGTGGTTTTTTGGTGTTCTTATTGTGAATAAAGCAGATATGAGGGGGGGTTTGGCGGTGTTCTGGCACTCTTTGGTGAGCCTTTAGATGCCATTCCTCTGTTGCTTAAGCTGCTTCCTCAAAGCTTGTTGCCAAAAACCGTCATTTTGTGAGTCTTAGATGCCATTCCTCACTTGCTTGGGCCGCTTTCTGAAAGCTTGTTGCAAAAATCCCCCGTCAATAGCCATGGTTCTATAAGATTTTTTTGTTGCTTAGTGTGACAGGTAGTGCATTGACAAAAAGATTGTCAAAACTCATTTGGTGCTTGTGCCTAACTTACGGATCAACAAAAGAAGCAACTCTTGTCATCATAATCCCTTATGCCATATGATTCAAGATAGTTAAAATTAGTGATTTATACTGAAAGAGTATGACATGATGGCAGTAGATTTATAAAGGTAATTGAAGGATGTTGGTTTTCTATGGTATGCCTTGTTGGCCAGATCATTTATATGGGCCGACTTCTTGTTTACTGATATGGTAGTGTAATTAGGTTAAATTTTTGGAAAACCAGAAAATAGGATATGTGAATAACTTAATGTGGGTACATGGTGAAGTAGGTTGTTGTCATACTTTATGTATTTTTACTTTTTCTTAACATATGGATTTAATTTTGTCTTTTCTATTGTTGGCTAGGCTGGGACTAAGTGATATTTTGAAACCTGATTTGATAATGCCATTCATCCGCACAGTGCCATTTGCACACCATTTAGCATTTTACTTACATGAGGTATACAATAGTCTGGAGTTCCTATTTCCATTAGTACTTTACCTTCATACTCCAATTTACGAGTTCTATTGCTGATAGCATGCAAGGTCAATTTACTCCGGAGGATATATTGGAATTGCTGCAGATTTCAACTTTTTGCCGACGAGTAGATTCTCCGCTTATTAAATAATTTGAAGCCCCACTTCTTGGGACTCTATCATGCGTGTCGTACTAGTAACTTTTATATTCTGAATATATAAGTCAAATTTTTCACCTTTATTATGTTTGCTTGTTTATGCTATTTTCCATATCAAATCATAGGGAGCTCAGCAAAGTTTTGAATTATTTCAAGGGCAGAAGAAAGCTTGTAGGTTTGAGTTATTTATTTGTGTTTAGCAAGGTGATGTTAAGAACGGTCCTTGACACCATAGGATACTTGCATGTTTGTCAAAAAAAGCTTTTGTTGGATCGAAACGTGTGAAGGGCTGATGCTGATTTTATTTTTTGTCTGCACAATTCATTACTTCAAAAAAAAAAAAAAAAACAATAATAATAATAATAAGAGAGGAGACAAAAGGTCTTATATTACCTTATTTAGGAGTGTATTATGTAATTTTTGTTCGGTTTATCCACTCATTAACTCATGGTTATTTTGTCTTTCCTCTTTTCTTAGAGTCAAATTTACTGGTTTGTCTTTTCTTGAGGCACTTGAGGATTTTGTTTTTGTTTCTGGATCATCAAAGTCTGAGTCAAAGGAAGATGACAAGGATTTAAGATCTCAATCTTGTAATCGGAATGACTCTATGGAGGACTCCCATTAGCAGATACACTTTCACGTATCTTTGTTCATTTCTTTTCTCCTTGATTCTGAAGAGTTGTTGGCTATGCTTTCAATACTCTCAAGCCTTCAGAAGGCCATTGAACAAATGGGAGAACTCAGAGTTGTTCCTTGCTTGCTTAGCATTACTAGAGAGAGCATTTGTAAACGTAACAAGGAGAATTGCATTGCAACCCTCCAAACCATCTGTTATAATATGGCCTCTCGGGCCCTTAATTTGTGTAGTCATTCTCAATTACCCTTTTGTATCTTCTCATTTTGTCTAGATTCAGTTTCAGCTTCATGAGTTAATTGCTATGATTCTGGAAATAAGTAAAAGGAAGCTTTATTCATAAAATTGTCTCTTGTTTTGTTTTAGTTTGCTTTTACTCGTGATTTGGTGTTGTAAGGAGGAAGTCTGCATTTTTGCTGTTTTAGCAAAGAAAGTTTGGATTAGACGTAATGTAGTAGTGCATGGAGGGGTATTTACTCTTACAATTTCAAGGGAATTTGTGTGTGCAGGGAAGTAATGTGAATGGTGGGGTGGAGGCTCCTGTGTCATGGAAACCACCGGTTTTTGGAAGATTTAAAGTGAATTGGGATGTGGCTCTTGATACTAAAAACAATTGTATGGGTTTGGGTGTTATTGTGAGGGATCATAAAGGATTAATACATGCTGCACTGAGCAAAACTTTAAACTGTTTACATCCCTCAGCAATAGCGGAAGCAGTTGGAGCATTACGAGCTGCTGAATTTTGTTGTGATTTGGGCTTGCATGACGTGGCGCTAGAAGGTGATTCTTTGATTGTGGTCCAAGATATTCTTGCCTCAGCTTGGAATTGGTGCGCTCATGGACAAATTGTGGCAGATATTAGGATGGTTCTAAACTCTAGAAGGAGTTGGATGGTCATGCATACTAAAAGGGATGCGAATCAAGCGGCACATGGACTAGCCAAGCAAGTAGTTAGGAATCAAATGGTTGTGTTTGGATAGAGGAAATTTCCAGCTGTATTTCAAATATTGTCGTTTTAGAGCATTCTACTCTTTCTATTTAGAGTGTTTAGCTCTAGATGTTTATTGGTATTATAATGAGACGAGATTTATTCAAAAAAAAAAAAATGGTCCAATACATACAACCTTGGATATTATTGGTAGCAACAAAAATGTTGGTTTCTTTAGCCACATCCCTATTTCTCACATATGGAGAAGGATAATCATTATGGAATGAAGATGATCAAGATCAAGCCCACCGAAGTAGAATTGGATGAAGATTTTGCAAAAGTTAATGGATTGGATCCAGCTAATTCAGGATCTAGGAAATCTGGTCTGAACAATAAAGTAAGCTATGATGCTAGTGATGCTCTGATGATTGGAAAGTCTTGCAAGAAGATGTGTAGTAGTACCGGTGATTCTGGAATCGTAAATAATTGTATACAATTTTACGATTATATACATCTCTTCCATTGGATCTTGCTTCCAAATTTAATCAGCGAAAACACTTGAGGAAGAATACTATATCAATGGTCGGTCATTTGATGAATTACCTATTTTTGTATCCTGAGAATTTACATTTTTTTTTGTTTTTGAAATTGTAGGAGAGTATATTAATATTTAAATATTGCTCTAGCCTAAAAACCTAAATTAATAGGCTTGGGTCCACTTAAATATACAAACTATTTTCCTTTTATGAGACACAACACTCGCAACAAAAACTTCCTAACAATCTATTGTATTTAGCATATATAAAGACCGGCCGGTGATATATATATATATATAGTTGAATAAAACAGTTAAAATAAAAAGTTCAATCAAAGAATTAATAAAAAAAAATTACAAAATAAAATCAGCCTATACAAAGAAATATAAATTATTCAGACAAATAGGAAATCACTTTTGATTTCTCTAAAACTTGATCGTCACGTAGGCCACCCCACCCCAGCAATTTTTGTAATTTCGATCCCAACAAATTACCCCGAATCCAACGAAATTTGCAAGACATTTCCTTCTCTACTTTCGTGGACAAGTGAAGTTACTTTATTGGTAGAGTTATAACCTGCAAGTTTCCTCGTTTAATTTTGAGTCTTTCCTTTCTGGCTGCATCTTGATATATTGGTATTCCTTGGCTTTCGTTGTGTTCGTGAATAGTCAAGACTGAGCCATATATGCAGACGCGCTGCCTATATGGTTCAAGACCCCACTTGGCAGTCTATGACTCTATATATACAATGAGTCCACCACAGCCAACCAAAAATCAGTCTTTATAGATATTTGCTTTTTGATGAGGATAGCAGCCTGCCTTGCAATCGTTTTCTGACAACCTATAATTCAGGACTTATCAATATATTTTTAATGGGTCAAATACTAAATATTCCCTGATTTTTCGTTGCTTTATTTTTTCTTTTCTATGGTTTAATTTTTATTATAAGAGGTCCTTATAGTTTTGATAATAGACCAAATTACAGGAGGTCCTTATGGTTTTAATCCCTGTAGTTTACCCAAGAACAAAAATAAAAAAAAGAGAGAAAATCATATAAGCACATCTCCATCCCAATCAATGTAAGACGTCACAAATCATCTACATTGTACCTTTTTTCATGTCATACAAGCTTCTTATAAATCATTGTAGTTTACGCATATAAATGTCTTCCTCCAACTCAGAATGAAAAAAATGTCATCTTCACATCTAAGTTAGCTGCTCAAGATTGTTCATCTCTCGGCCATCTTTATTCATATTTTAAATAATTTATTATTAGATTTATAAAACCCACGTGGATTTGAAAAAAGAAATAGAAATATGGGTCTTACAAATTTAATTGTAAATTTGAAAAGAGATGGATAAAAAATTGAAAAATAGCAAATTAAACAGATTTGGTTAGTTTGTCACGTCGTCATCAATAAATAATAATGACTCATATCACTTTATAAATAAAAAACTAAAAAATTAAAAATTAATATTAAAAAAAGAGGGGGAGGGAGAGTTGGCTGGACAACATTTCCTTAGACATTTCACGCGGTAAATATAACGCGTTGACTTCAAGTCTTCTGCTATTTATTTATTATTATTATTATTATTATTTTTATTATGTTCTCGGCCAGTGTTTGGGCGTTTCCATCAGGGTTAAGAAGTAGCTTTGAAAGTTCAGAGAAAAAGACATTTAATTCAAGTCTTCCTTCCTTCTATAATGTCTAGGACCTAAAAAAAAAAAAAAAAAAACCGGCCAGAAACTTTTGCCACTCTTTGGAACCAAAATGACATGAATTTAATTATTTTTCTTATTATAAGGAAAAGAAAATAAATTAACAAGCAACTTAATATTAAAGAAATAGCCCATGTGCCTTGGATGATGATGAGCACATTGAAGCATGCCCGTTGTTAGGATTTCACCCAATTTCAACATGCCAAGTCGGTTCATTCATTGGACCATTGCATTTAAATTTCGGCTTGGGTCTGCTTCTTAGTATTTGCTGTAGTCGTTACTATACAAAATTGCAATTTGTTGGTAAGGTACATTATTAACAAAATTGAAAAATTGAAGAGACATCGCAAATAATAAGGTGGTAATTAAATTGAGGAGCCCAAGCGTAATTTACTGTTTTCTTATTATGTTGTTGTTTTATATATTTATTTTATGATATCGTTTTAATCTATATCTTCTATGAGCCTAACTTGATAGTTGAGACTGAAGATATATCATCACAATCACCTAAAACCATGTGTGAAAAAAATTTATGAATATTAATTATAGTAACTAAAATATCTTAAAAGTAAGGATATTTCCTTTAAGCCAAGTCCTTAAAGGAAATATATGTAATGTCGTAGCATCTCTGTCAATTGGGTAGCTTCCAGAGATTGGTTGAATCAATGCAATCGCATTGCGAGATAGAATTTAATCAGACAATAAGACGCCGCGCCCATTCATCAATTGTCGAAGCGAACCAAAAGCAGCAACCTCCTGCCCCCCTCTTCTTGGTTTCAGGACATTTACCGGGTGATTTGGTTGCTATTATCACAATTATTGTGCCTAATTTTATTTTATTTACTTTTTGTAATGGGTTTTTGTCCCCCGCTTTTTATGTGATTATATAATATTACTTACAGGAGCCAGTTAATGGTTAGTATCTTTTGAAAAAAAAATCAAAGGTCTAAAAAGTTACCGAGTGCCATTTTCCATCCCAGAGGATAGAGGCAAAGCGATAAAGAAAAGGAGAAGCACAGCGCAGAAATGGCGAGCGAGCATAGAGATGGCGGCGAACACATACGCATGTCTCTCCACAACTCTATACCTTTGACACTGTAGAAGAGTTCTGGTGGTGCATTTCCAATTTTACCCCCCCACTCTCTCTCTGTCTCGTTGTGTATTTGATTTTAGGCTTAATTTTGATATTCGGTAGTTTTTTTTTCATGTTTTGGTGTTGATTCGTGTCTTTCTGTTCGGTTGCTGAGAAAGTTCCGAGGAATTGAAAGTGTTTGAAGTTTTCCTAGATCCAAGACAAAGATAATATTTTGATTTTTCCAAGTCCTTTTTCTATAAAAAGTACCATTTGATCGAAAATCAAATGGAACAATTCAAATGCATACAGATTTTGATTGGGCTCATGATTCATTTGAGTGGAAAGGGTTATGCTCTTTTTATTGTTTATCAATTTCATGAGCCTCACTCACAGTCACACTTACCCAAGAAAGAGAAGAAAACAAGAGGTCCATGAGCATGGGAATTTGAATTTTAGAATATTTGATGGTAGTTATCCTAATTTTATCTACTTTGTTTGTCAAATTCCAGGTGATTTGGTTGCTATTATAACCTCCAGAAAGCACTAGCAAAAGTAGAATAATGAAGAAACCCTATATCATTTTGAACTAACTAAAATGCACCTGACTCTGCTTTCAGGCACTCGGCTGTAGAAAATTTACTCGCATCCTATTATGCACAAGATTTCCTTCCCATTCCTCGTTTGTTTAAATATTGTACAGTGAGGATATTTTTACAAGTAAGCAACTCTGCTCCAAACCAACCTTTTTGCTTATAAATGAAACATCTTGATCACGTCAATATAACTTGCAGATTATTTTTGAGGGTGCAGGAATTGATGGATGAGATGGGTGTGTATAAAAGATGGGTACGGTGAAAGTGATCTCAAGAACTGGCTATCCAGTTGTACCAACTTCTCAACACCATTTCTCCGCCACCTGCTTTGGGTTTACAAAGTGATGAGAATCTTTTTTCTCTTTTGTACAACAAACGTTGGTCATTTCTCCGCGTCAACGGCCCTATTATTATTAAATCTAATGTTGTAGCATCTGGATCAATTGGCTTGGTTAATGGTCAGGATCTTTTGAAAAAAAGCGAAAGGTATAAAATTCGCCTCATACGAAACAGGTTAATGGGCATTAAGGGAAAACAAAAAATGTTGACGTTTCCATCCCAGAGGATTATGGGCGAACTGACAAAGAAAAGGAGAAGAAAAGCGCACGAATGACGAGCAAACACAGAGGCACCTCAATCCGCAGCTCTACAACTTGGATACTGTACAAGAGTTCTAGTGGTGCGTTTCTAATTTTACCCATTCTCTCTCTCTCGTCTATTTGATTTTAGGCTTATTTTTTATATTTGGTGATTTTTTTTTCTTGTTTTGGTGTTGATGGTGATACGGGTTTGTGTTGCTATTTTTCCTCTTTGTTCATTCGTTTCTTTCTGTTTCATTGCTCACAAAGTTTCTAGGAATTCAAAGTATTTTAAGTTTTCTTAGATTTAAGACAATGATAATATTCTGATTTTTCAAAGTCATATTTCTCTCTGTTAATTCTTGCTTTGTTTATTTTATTTATTATTGTCAAATTTCTCAAACCAGCTCAATAAACTTCCCTGGTTCCAACTTCCATGTCATTTAGTTTTCTTTTACATAGAGTGAAATTGAGCATTAGTATCTGGTTTTTGATAAAATGTCTCTATGGTGCTTTTTGGGTGTTCTTATTGCGAATAGAGCATAAAAGAAGTCTTTGGCGGTATTCCAGCACTCTTTGGTGAGTCTTTAGATGCCATTCCTCAGTTGCTTAAGTCGCTTCCTGAAATCTTGTTGCCAAAAACCCCTATCAAGCTTCTTTAAGACTTTTGCATTCAAAAAATGATTGCCAAAATGCCAATTCACTCTCCTGCTATGCAAATGTTAGAACTTCCAAAAATAAATAATGGAGAAATTTGGATTATGTTAAATAAAAAACTAAATCGGAGCTAAATCACCTAATAAGCTAGTCTGTTCATGCCAATGTGTTGTAGCTCAAATTGCATCTTCTACCATTGTCACTGGGTGTATGTGCCTAACTTACAGATAGTCCCTTGTGCATTTCTTTCTTCTCTATTATATATTACTGATGCTTTTGCTTGTGCCATATGATTTCCGGTCTTAGATTGTTAAAGTAGTGATTTATACTGGAAAGAGTATGACCTGGTACTGGCAGTAGATTTATAAAGGTAGTTGCAGGATGTTGGTTTTCTAGGGTATGCCTTGTTGGTCAGATCATTTATATTGGTCGGCTTCTTGTTCACTAATCTGGTAGTGTAATTAGATTAAATTTTTTGGAAAACCAAAAAATAGGATATGTGAATAACTTAATATGGGTACATGGTGAAGTAGGTTGTACTCATACTGTTATGTATTTTTACTTTTTGTTAACATACGGATTTAATTTTTGTCTTTGCTTTTGTTGGCTAGGCTTGGGACTAAGAGATATTTTGAAACCTGATTTGATAATGCCATTCATCCACACATTGCCATTGGCTAGAACATCATTTAGCATCAGACTTACCTGAGGTATACAATAGTCTGGAGTTCCTATTTCCATTGGTGCTTTACCTCAAGACTCCAATGTACAAGTTTTACTGCTTATAACATGCAGGGCTAATG
Source organism: Corylus avellana (assembly GCF_901000735.1). Classification (NCBI taxonomy): domain Eukaryota; kingdom Viridiplantae; phylum Streptophyta; class Magnoliopsida; order Fagales; family Betulaceae; genus Corylus; species Corylus avellana. Next base: position 5,079,506 of record NC_081550.1, read on the forward strand.
GACTCTGGAGGATGCATTGGAGTTGCTGTAGAGTCCACCTTGCTTCCAACAAGTAGATTCATTCACTTATATATGATTTGAATCCCCACCTGCTGTGACTCTGTCATTCATGTCATACTGGTAACTCTTATAATTTTAATATACAAGTCAAATTCTTCATCTTCATCATGTTTGGTTGTTTACACAATTTTCCATATCAAATCATTGCGGAGTTTTGAATTACTGCCAGTGTAGGAGAAGGCATATAGGTTTGGGTTATTTGTTTGTTGTTAGCAAGGTGATCGATGTTGAGAACAGTCCTTGACACCATAGGATACTTTCACTTGTATGTCAAAAAGAGCTTTTGTTGGATCCAAACATGTGAAGGGCTGATGCTGGTTTTATTTTCTGTCTTCACAATTCATTACTTAGAGAAGAAAAGGGCTTTATATTACCTTATTTACAAGGGGTTTTATTTAATCATAGTTTGGTTTATCCACTCATTAACTCATGGTTATTTTGTATTTTCTCTTTTTTCACAGACAAATTCATTCTCTTGTTTTTTCTTGAGGCACTTGAGGATTTCGTTTCTGGAACATTGAAGTTGAAGGAGTCAAGACAAGATGACAAGGATTTAAGATCTCAATCTTGTTATTGCAATAGTTTCTCTCCATTTTTAGAGAGGAACCGTAGCAATTTTTTTTTTTTAAAAAAAAAGTAGTTTAATTTATAGGTTCTAGCCAAATTTTGGCTAAAAAGAGCATTTGGCTATTCTAATGCTGGTGCTCTTAAGTTTGTAATAGTTGGATCTAGGGCCCCCTTCCTTGAATTTAAAATTTTGTATTGAGCATTTGTTCTTGTCGGTAAAAAAATGGGGCATTTGTGTTCTTGTGAATGTTATTAATCTCAAATTCTTAAGAATTTTAGGTAAGGTTATATGATATATAATAAATAGTCCTTCTCATGATATATATATATATATATA
>NC_081550.1:5080569-5112517 GCF_901000735.1 Corylus avellana
TTGAGTTATTGCAACCTATTGGATGGAGCAATCCCCAATGATCTTAGTTGCCTATCCTCACTTCCTTCTTTAAAGCTAAGTGGGAACAAATTTACGAGAATACCATACAGTGCTTGGCAACTTTCCAGTCTTAAATGGTTAAATGTGAGTTGTTGCAATCTATTGGATGGAGCGATCCCCAATGATCTTAGTTACTTATCCTCACTTATTTATTTAGGGCTGAGTGGGAACAAATTTACGAGAATACCATACAGTGTTTGGCAACTTTCCAGTCTTGTAAGGCTAGATTTGAGTTATTGCAACCTATTGGATGGAGCAATCCCAATGATCTTAGTTGTCTATCCCCACTTTATTCTTTAAAGCTAAGTGGGAACAAATTTATGAGAATACCAGATAGTGTGGCTCAACTTTCTTGCCTTTATACACTTGAGTTGGATGATTGTCGTTGGCTTCAAGTATTGCCGAAGCTTCCATTGCGATTAAAAGAGTTGAGTGTAAGAAATTGTCAATGGCTGGAGTTGTTTTATAACCAAATGGACATGTGGATCACTTCAAATGAAAAATTAAGGAGCAATATTGATTGCTCTGTTGTACAAGCTTATATTGATTATGATGGAAAACCCTTCAAGATCCTCCATCTACATCCACAAAGTCCTTTATGGAGTGAAGAAAGTGTGAGTCTCTTATATAGTGATCTCTTTTCTAACACGTGCACTAAATTAAGTTATAATATTGTTTTGTAATATGTAGCTTTAACATCTTTCTCTCTTCGGTTTTTAACTTTTTATTTTACAGGTCGAATATTTTGATGCTAAGGTAGCATGCGGCCCTGCGTTGGTGGGATCAGGAATCCCAGAGTGGTTCAACGATAAAAGCACTAATTCCTTTGGAACAATTCAATTGCATTCAGATTTGGGCTCAGATATGAATAGGGAGGGGTATGCTCTTTTTATTGTTTATGAATTTCATGAGCCTCACACTACTCATCCAAGAAAGAGCAGAAAACGAAAGGTGGATGAGCGGAATGGGAATTCGAATTCTACAACAATATTTGATGGCAGTAATAGTAATTTACCCAACTTTGTTTGTCATTTTCAATTCACTGATTTGGATGTTACAAAACCGTTTTTCTTTTGTGCCCCTGGAGTCCCTTCTGTTGGGCTAAACGGATTTTGGGTGTATATACCATTTTGGTGGATATTACCGACAATTTGGAGTAATAGATTTGGATCCATTAAGGCTTCAATTACAACAGACAGCCTGAATGTTGAGGTAAAGGAGTGTGGGGCGCGTTTAGTACTACGTGATGAGCATGATGCTTCGGCGTTGTACCAAGTTCTCAACACCATTTCTCCGCCACGTGCTTTGGGTTTCAAAAGTTGCGAGAAACTTTTTTCTCGTTTGTTCGATAGATATAGCTCATATTTCAAGGTCGCGGGCCCAATTAAATCTAATGTTGTAGCATCTGGATCAATTGAGTCGGTTAATTGTTAGAGGATTAAAATTCGCCTCATAAGAAACAGGTCAATGGGCATTAAGATAAAACAAAAAATGTTGACGTTTCCATCCCAGAGGATTAGACGCGAACCGACAAAGAAAAGGAGAAGAATAGCGCACGAATGACGAGCGAACACAGAGCCACCTCACTCCGCAGCTCTACAACTTCGACACTGTACAAGAGTTTTAGAGGTGCGTTTCTAATTTTACCCATTCTCTCTCTCTCTCTCTCTCTCTCTCTCGTCTATTTGACTCTAGACTTAATTTTGATATTTGGTAATTTTGTTCTTGTTTTGGTGTTGATGGTGATATGGGTTTGTGTTGCTATTTTTCCTCTTTCTTCATTCGTTTCTTTCTGTTTCGTTGCTCACAAAGTTTCTAGGAATTCAAAGTATTTTAAGTTTTCTTAGATTTAAGACAATGATAATATTCTGATTTTTCAAAGTCATATTTCTCTCTGTTAATTCTTGCTTTGTTTATTTTATTTATTATTGTCAAATTTCTCGAACTTTCTAAGTTTTCTTTTACATATATAGAGTGAAATTCAGCATTAGTACGTGGTGTTTGATAAAATGTCTCTATGGTGGTTTTTTGGTGTTCTTATTGTGAATAAAGCAGATATGAGGGGGGTTTGGCGGTGTTCTGGCACTCTTTGGTGTGCCTTTAGATGCCATTCCTTTAGATGCCATTCCTCTGTTGCTTTAGCCGCTTCCTCAAAGCTTGTTGCCAAAAACCGGTCATTTTGTGAGTCTTAGATGCCATTCCTCAGTTGCTTGGGCCGCTTTCTGAAAGCTTGTTGCAAAAATCCCCCGTCAATAGCCATGGTTCTATAAGCTTTTTTTGTTGCTTAGTGTGATAGGTAGTGCATTGACAAAAAGATTGTCAAAACTCATTTGGTGTGTGTGCCTAACTTACGGATCAAAAAAAGAAGCAACTCTTGTCATCATAATCCCTTATGCCATATGATTCAAGATAGTTAAAATTAGTGATTTATACTGAAAGAGTATGACATGGTGGCAGTAGATTTATAAAGGTAATTGAAGGATGTTGGTTTTCTATGGTATGCCTTGTTGGCCAGATCATTTATGTTGGCCGGCTTCTTGTTTACTGATATGGTAGTGTAATTAGGTTAAATTTTTGGAAAACCAGAAAATAGGATATGTGAATAACTTAATGTGGGTACATGGTGAAGTAGGCTATAGTCATACTTTATGTATTTTTACTTTTTTGTTAACATATGGATTTAATTTTGTCTTTTCTTTTGTCAGCTAGGCAAGGGACTAAGTGATATTTTGAAATCTGATTTGATAATGCGATTCATCCGCACAGTGCCATTAGCACACCATTTAGCATTATACTTACCTGAGGTATACAATAGTCTGGAGTTCCTATTTCCATTAGTACTTTACCTTCATACTCCAATTTACGAGTTCTATTGCTTATAACATACAAGGTCAATTTACTCCGGAGGATATATTGGAATTGCTACAGAGTTCAACTTTTTGCCAACGAGTAGATTCTCCACTTATTAAATAATTTGAAGCCCCACTTCTTGGGACTATATCATGCATGTCGTACTGGTAACTTTTATATTCTTAATATATAAGTCAAATTCTTCATCTTCGTTATGTTTGCTTGTTTATGCTATTTTCCATATCAAATTATAGGGAGCTCAGCAAAGTTTTGAATTATTTCCAGGGTAGAAGAAAGCTTGTAGGTTTGAGTTATTTATTTGTGTTTAGCAAGGTGATGTTGAGAACTCCTTGACACTATAGGATACTTGCATGTTTGTCAAAAAAAGCTTTTGTTGGATCCAAACGTGTGAGGGGCTGATGCTGATTTTATTTTTTGTCTGCACAATTCAGTACTTTAAAAATAATAATAATAATAATAATAATAATAAGAGAGAAGAAAAAAGGTCTTATATTACCTTATTTAGGAGTGTATTATGTAATTTTTGTTTGGTTTATCCACTCATTAACTCATGGTTATTTTGTCTTTCCTCTTTTCTTACAGTCAAATTTACTAGTTTGTCTTTTCTTGAGGCACTTGAGGATCCTGTTTTTGTTTCTGGATCGTCAAAGTCTGAGTCAAAGGAAGATGACAAGGATTTAACATCTCAATCTTGTAATCGGAATGACTCTATGGAGGACTCCCATTAGCAGATACACTTTCACGTATCTTTGTTCATTTCTTTTCTCCTTGATTCTGAAGAGTTGTTGGCTATCCTTTCAATACTCTCAAGCCTTTAGAAGGCCATTGAACAAATGGGAGAACTCAGAGTTGTTCCTTGCTTGCTTAGCATCATTAGAGAGAGCCGTAACAAGGAGAATTGCATTGCAACCCTCCAAACCATCTGTTTTAATGTGGCCTCTCGGGCCATTAATTTGTGTAGTCATTCTCAATTACCTTTTTGTATCTTCTCATTTTGTCTAGATTCAGTTTCAGCTTCATGAGTTAATTTCTATGATTCTGGAAATAAGTAAAAGGAAGCTTTATTCATAAAATTGTCTCTTGTTTTGTTTTATTTTGCTTTTACTTGTGATTTGGTGTTGTAAGGAGGAAGTCTGCATTTTTGCTGTTTTAGCGAAGAAAATTTGGATGAGACGTAATGTAGTAGTGCATGGAGGGGTATTTTCTCATCCAAATAGTTTGATACAGGTGGCAGAAGCATTACTCTTACAATTTCAGGGGAATCCGTGTGTGCAGGGAAGTAATGTGAATGGTGGGGTGGAGCCTCCTGTGTCATGGAAACCACCGGTTTTTGGAAGATTTAAAGTGAATTGGGATGTGGCTCTTGATACTAAAAACAATTGTATGGGTTTGTGTGTTATTGTAAGGGATCATAAAGGATTAATACATGCTGCACTGAGAAAAACTTTAAACTGTTTACATCCCTCAGCAATAGCGGAAGCAGTTGGAGCAGTACGAGCTGCTGAATTTTGTTGTGATTTGGGCTTGCATTACGTGGTGTTAGAAGGTGATTCTTTGATTGTGGTCCAAGATATTCTTGCCTCAGCTTGGAATTGGTGCGCTCATGGACAAATTGTGGCAGATATTAGGGTGGTTCTAAACTCTAGAAGGAGTTGGATGGTCATGCATACTAAAAGGGATGCGAATCAAGCGGCACATGGACTAGCCAAGCAAGTAGTTAGGAATCAAATGGATTGTGTTTGGATAGAGGAAATTTCCAGCTGTATTTCAAATATTGTCGTTTTAGAGCATTCTACTCTTTCTATTTAGAGTGTTTAGCTCTAGATGTTTATTGGTATTATAATGAGACGAGATTTATTCAAAAAAAAAAAAAATGGTCCAATACATACAACCTTGGATATTATTGGTAGCAACAAAAATGTTGGTTTCTTTAGCCACATCCCTATTTCTCACATATGGAGAAGGATAATCATTATGGAATGAAGATGATCAAGATCAAGCCCACCGAAGTAGAATTGGATGAAGATTTTGCAAAAGTTAATGGATTGGATCCAGCTAATTCAGGATCTAGGAAATCTGGTCTGAACAATAAAGTAAGCTATGATGCTAGTGATGCTCTGATGATTGGAAAGTCTTGCAAGAAGATGTGTAGTAGTACCGGTGATTCTGGAATCGTAAATAATTGTATACAATTTTACGATTATATACATCTCTTCCATTGGATCTTGCTTCCAAATTTAATCAGCGAAAACACTTGAGGAAGAATACTATATCAATGGTCGGTCATTTGATGAATTACCTATTTTTGTATCCTGAGAATTTACATTTTTTTTTGTTTTTGAAATTGTAGGAGAGTATATTAATATTTAAATATTGCTCTAGCCTAAAAACCTAAATTAATAGGCTTGGGTCCACTTAAATATACAAACTATTTTCCTTTTATGAGACACAACACTCGCAACAAAAACTTCCTAACAATCTATTGTATTTAGCATATATAAAGACCGGCCGGTGATATATATATATATATAGTTGAATAAAACAGTTAAAATAAAAAGTTCAATCAAAGAATTAATAAAAAAAAATTACAAAATAAAATCAGCCTATACAAAGAAATATAAATTATTCAGACAAATAGGAAATCACTTTTGATTTCTCTAAAACTTGATCGTCACGTAGGCCACCCCACCCCAGCAATTTTTGTAATTTCGATCCCAACAAATTACCCCGAATCCAACGAAATTTGCAAGACATTTCCTTCTCTACTTTCGTGGACAAGTGAAGTTACTTTATTGGTAGAGTTATAACTTATAACCTGCAAGTTTCCTCGTTTAATTTTGAGCCTTTCCTTTCTGGCTGCATCTTGATATATTGGTATTCCTTGGCTTTCGTTGTGTTCGTGAATAGTCAAGACTGAGCCATATATGCAGACGCGCTGCCTATATGGTTCAAGACCCCACTTGGCAGTCTATGACTATATATACAATGAGTCCACCACAACCAACCAAAAATCAGTCTTTATAGATATTTGCTTTTTGATGAGCATAGCAGCCTGCCTTGCAATCGTTTTCTGACAACCTATAATTCAGGACTTATCAATATATTTTTAATGGGTTAAATACTAATATTCCCTGAATTTTCGTTGCTTTATTTTTTTCTTTTTTATGGTTTAATTTTTATTACAAGAGGTCCTTATAGTTTTGATAATAGACCAAATTACAGGAGGTCCTTGTAGTTTTAATCCCTGTAGTTTACCCAAGAAAAGACTAGTCTTCATCTCAACAAAAATAAAAAAAGAGAGAAAATCATATAAGCACATCTTCATCCCGATCAATGTAAGACGTCACAAATCATCTACATTGTACCTTTTTTCATGTCATACAAGCTTCTTATAAATCATTGTAATTTACGCATATAAATGTCTTCCTCCAACTCACAATGAAAAAAATGTCATCTTCACATCTAAGTTAACTGCCCAAGATTGTTCATCTCTCGCCCATCTTTATTCATATTTTTAAATAATTTATTATTAGATTTATAAAACCCACGTGGATTTGAAAAAGAAATAGATATATAGGTCTTACAAATTTAATTGTAAATTTGAAAAGAGATGGATAAAAAATTGAAAAATAGCAAATTAAACAGATTTGGTTAGTTTGTCACGTCGTCATCAATAAATAATAATGACTCATATCACTTTATAAATAAAAAACTAAAAAATTAAAAATTAATATTTAAAAAAGAGGGGGAGGGAGAGTTGGCTGGACGACATTTCCTTAGACATTTCATGCGGTAAATATAACGCGTTGACTTCAAGTCTTCTACTATTTATTTATTATAATTATTATTATTTTTATTATGTTCTCGGCCAGTGTTTGGGCGTTTCCATCAGGGTTAAGAAGTAGCTTTGAAAGTTCAGAGAAAAAGACATTTAATTCAAGTCTTCCTTCCTTCTATAATGTCTAGGACCTAAAAAAAAAAAAAAAAACCGGCCAGAAACTTTTGCCACTCTTTGGAACCAAAATGACATGAATTTAATTATTTTTCTTATTATAAGGAAAAGAAAATAAATTAACAAGCAACTTAATATTAAAGAAATAGCCCATGTGCCTTGGATGATGATGAGCACATTGAAGCATGCCCGTTGTTAGGATTTCACCCAATTTCAACATGCCAAGTCGGTTCATTCATTGGACCATTGCATTTAAATTTCGGCTTGGGTCTGCTTCTTAGTATTTGCTGTAGTCGTTACTATACAAAATTGCAATTTGTTGGTAAGGTACATTATTAACAAAATTGAAAAATTGAAGAGACATCGCAAATAATAAGGTGGTAATTAAATTAAGGAGCCCAAGTGTAATTTCCTGTTTTCTTATTATGTTGTTGTTTTATATATTTATTTTATGATATCGTTTTAATCTGTATCTTCTATGAGCCTAACTTGATAGTTGAGACTGAAGATATATCATCACAATCACCTAAAACCATGTGTGAAAAAAATTTATGAATATTAATTATAGTAACTAAAATATCTTAAAAGTAAGGATATTTCCTTTAAGCCAAGTCCTTAAAGGAAATATATGTAATGTTGTAGCATCTCTGTCAATTGGGTAGCTTCCAGATTGGTTGAATCAATGCAATCGCATTGCGAGATAGAATTTAATCAGACAATAAGACGCTGCGCCCATTCATCAATTGTCGAAGCGAACCAAAAGCAGCAACCTCCTGCCCCCCTCTTCTTGGTCCGTAACTGAAAATTTGGTGGCAATACTTGGTTTCAGGACATTTACCAGGTGATTTGGTTGCTATTATCACAATTATTGTGCTTAATTTTATTTTATTTATTTTTTGTAATGGGTTTTTGTCCCCCGCTTTTTATGTGATTATATAATATTACTTACAGGAGCCAGTTAATGGTTAGTATCTTTTGAAAAAAAATCAAACGTCTAAAAAGTAACCGAGTGCCCTTTTCCATCCGAGAGGATAGAGGCAAAGCGATAAAGAAAAGGAGAAGCACAGCGCAGGAATGGCGAGCGAGGGTAGAGATGGCAGCGAACACATACGCATGTCACTCCGCAACTCTAGACCTTTGACACTGTAGAAGAGTTCTGGTGGTGCATTTCCAATTTTACCCCCCCTCTCTCTCTCTCTCTCTCTCTCTCTCTTTGTCTCGTTGTGTATTTGATTTTAGGCTTAATTTTGATATTCGGCAATTTTTATTTTTTTTTCATGTTTTGGTGTTGATGGTGATATGGGTTCGTGTTTGTACTTTTCCTCTTTGTTGATTCGTGTCTTTCTGTTCGGTTGCTGAGAAAGTTTCGAGGAATTGAAAGTGTTTGAAGTTTTCCTAGATCCAAGACAAAGATAATATTTTGATTTTTCCAAGTCCTTTTTCTATAAAAAGTACCATTTGATCGAAAATCAAATGGAACAATTCAAATGCATACAGATTTTGATTGGGCTCATGATTCATTTGAGTGGAAAGGGTTATGCTCTTTTTATTGTTTATCAATTTCATGAGCCTCACTCACAGTCACACTTACCCAAGAAAGAGAAGAAAACAAGAGGTCCATGAGCATGGGAATTTGAATTTTAGAATATTTGATGGTAGTTATCCTAATTTTATCTACTTTGTTTGTCAAATTCCAGGTGATTTGGTTGCTATTATAACCTCCAGAAAGCACTAGCAAAAGTAGAATAATGAAGAAACCCCATATCATTTTGAACTAACTAAAATGCACCTGACTCTGCTTTCAGGCACTCGGCTGTAGAAAATCCTCTCGCATCCTATTATGCACAAGATTTCCTTCCCATTCCTCGTTTGTTTAAATATTGTACAGTGAGGATATTTTTACAAGTAAGCAACTCTGCTCCAAACCAACCTTTTTGCTTATAAATGAAACATCTTGATCACGTCAATATAACTTGCAGATTATTTTTGAGGGTGCAGGAATTGATAGATGAGATGGGTGTGTATAAAAGATGGGTACGGTGAAAGTGATCTCAAGAACTGGCTGTCCAATTGAAGCTAGGAACCAGGTTTTATAAAATTGGAATGTCACTTGGAACTTACCCAGTTTGGGCTTGCCTCAAATACATTATACATACCACACAGGTAGGCTACTCTTTCCCACTTCTATTTTCATGCCATTTTTGGTTTAATCTCTCGTCCATTTGTTTTTGTTTTGGAGCCAATTTGGTTCTCTCCTGTACAAAACACTTTGAAGAAAAGGGATGTTGCATCAATAAGTGACCAGAATTTTATGAAATTGTTGTATTAAATGTTGCGGGCTAGCTGGTGTGACTCTAGTGGTTCCAGTGATCAATTTTTGGTGGCCGTCTTTTCCTCCGAAACTGATGAATGAGGTGTACAAGAAGCAACTAAAGAGAGATCAATGGAAACTCTGGATTGGGCACTATGCCCCTGGACTAGTCTACTGGTGGATGACCCAGAAGGCAGAAGTGGTTCCCTTATTGTTCTATCTTGCAAAGACACCCTATTCTTTTTAACAAACGCGATGTAGAAACCATCCAGAAAATGTCACAAGTGCCAATGCCTAATGAGGTAAAGCTTCCCTTTACTTGTTTAGTGATGGTTTATGGCCAGTTATGACAAAATCATGTGTTTTTGTGTATGCAGCATAAGGTGAGACAACAAGGGGTCTACGAATCACTGCATAGAGACATAATAGTGCATTTTGGGAACTGGGAATTCGACCCAATGGAGATTAAAAATCCATTCCCTAACAATGAGGCCTCTGTTCATCTCCGGCATAGTCATGAAGATAAACTTGTGCCATATGAAATGCAGCGATATTTGGTGAAGAAGCTCCCCTGGATCAGGTATCATGAGGTTCCTGATGGAGGGCATCTAATGATTCACGAGAGTGGTTTGTGTGAGGCTCTGTTCAGGCCCTTCAGGGAACTCTTGCTTGGAGAAGAACCCTCTATCATAGAGGCCTGCTTCATCCAAAGTCGTGTCAAGAAATATGCTTGTATTGGTATATATGCCCATATGATATGGCCAATAAAATTCAAGTATAATGATTTGTTTGTTTATTTATTTTAGCTTAATAATTTTATGTACGTCATATATTCAACCTTTTGTAAAAAAAAATTAGTTTCATCGACTTTAGGAAACACAACTCCAAGGAAAGGGTTAGGTAAAAAAAAAAAAAAATCCTTTCTCTGTATTTAGCAAATCATTAGGAGACCTATAAACATGGGTTTGTTCTTAAAAAAAATAATAATAATAATGAAAAAAGGTAGTTCCTTTAATCCTTAGGCTATTTTCCAGTTTGCATTGGATACACCGTTCAGAACTGGGTGGAATAATAAGCACAGTAACTTGACTCACAAAGATGAGGCTTGTGGGAGGACTAGAGTGCTCTCAGAATTAATGAATTTTTCAATATCTCGGAAGAAAAAGATCTTTTTAATAATTCTTTTCAATCTGGCCCAAAAAAAAAAAAAAAAAAAAAAAAAACTATTTTTTTCAATAGGTAACAGTAATTAATGAAGACCTTTTGGTTTTTTAAATTCTTCCATTGTCCCAATTTCAACATCCTGGCTTTCAAGCCCAAAGCCCGTTGAGCGATCTTGATTCAATGTCTGGTCTTGGTGAATTAAACTGATAATTTTGTAATTGAAGATTACCGCCGCTAGCAGGTTAGTGATCACAGGAGGTAATAGGCTAAGGATTGAATTCGTGTTCATTTCTCATGTCGATTGCCAAGTACTTGTCCCTATTAGCTAAATGTCAGCAAGTGAAGCCCGATGCAATCAATTCATTGCTTCCCAAGCCTAAACTTCAGAAAAATAATGTGTCAACCGTATTGAGTCATCCTAGTGTTTCACTCATAGTCTTACACAATGGGTATGGGGAACGTCCCCCTATTGACATGTCACTACCCAGTGTCACATTCATGGTCACCTCACACTTCTAATCTCAGGATTTGTGGGGTTAGAGGATCAATTTCAATAAAACCTAGTCTGTATAAATAGCCAAGGGGACCTCAGATATGAGGATTCCAACACTCTTTTCTCAATTATTTTGTGATTCACCTCATGAAAGTAAATACTGACTTTAGCATCGGAACTATCTCCTATGCTTGACTTGTTTGAATCATGAATGGAGAAACTGCAGCCATAACAGCCTAGATCAACAATGTCTGGGAATGAGCAAGGGACCATGACCTGCTTTGCAAACGATGCCTATGGACAAGTAATGGGCCCCGAATGGAATGGTAAGGTTTTTTTTCAAAATACATTTTATGGGCTAATGGAAAGTAACGGAACAATAGTAGAATCTTAAAGTTGGATTTCTGTTGGTTTGTGAAGAGGTTGTGACTATTCCTCTAGCTGAGGGCCAATTATTGACATTTCCAATTTTTTAACTCCACCATTACAATTGCTAGGTGAGTACATGAGTAACATTTAGCTATTAAATCAGCAGCTGCTCTTGAGGTGAAGTCTCTCATTCTAGAAGGGGATACAATCAACATCATCTTAACCATTCAAAATCCAGATCTCTTCAAGGACTGGAACTTTGCTTCTATTATTTCGGATATCAACTTTTTCTTACTATCTTTTCATAGCTGGAAAGCTAGTAAAGTTTCTAAAAGTATTAATGTTCGAGCACATTTGTTAGCTAGATGGCTGCTTCCAACCTAGTGTTCAGAAGCATTCTCAATTGGTCTCCTATTCTTTCTTCCATTTGGATCAAGAACGGAAAAAATCTCCCCTTGTAATCCTTTCCTCATTCGTTTAGAAAAAAAAAAAAAAAAAAAAACAATTAACATACTTATTATTAGGGTGCGTTTGGAATTACAATTTCACAAAAATAATTTATGTTTGGGGTAATTACCTTTTTCCTCATAAACTACAACACATTGTCACTTTTCCCCCATGAACTACCAACTGTACCGCCCATCAAACTACCATTTTGTGTCCAAAACTCCTATTCTGTCAGTCAAAGATATTAATTTAGATGGTCAACCTGTTACTTTGTCCCCATGAACTACAACGCATTGTCACTTTACCCACATGAACTACAATGCATTGTCACTTTGACCGTCTAAGTTAATGCCTTTAATATTACTTTAGATAGGATATTACCCAAAAATTGTAGGTCAGTTTAATATTTTAACTTATCATTTGATTTTAATTGTTTGCGTTTTGCTTTAATGACTGACTACTATTTTTTATGTACACCTGATTTGTTCCGGACACGAATGTAGAAACTGGAGTCACCGCAGCCTAGAATATAAACAATGTCTAGGAATGAGCTTTGATAACCAGATCGATAAGACCAATTTCTAATGGGATCCATTCAATTTCGTAACCCACAAGTTAAGTTTTTAAAAATAAGCTTTGAATTGCTGTAAAAAGCAATCATGCAAAGCTATTGTTTCTTCTTTGATTCTTACACCATTTTTAATTACTCTGCTTTTTGACTCCAAAAGAGAGATTTAAAACCGTGTTGAATGGGAAAGCCAGAAAACATGGCGTGTTGTCAGTTGTGGGCTCTTTGTGCTACGGAGCCCAAGAAATTGCAGGGAGAGTGTAAACTGCGATTGGTAGCTTTAGCTTAGCCTGGGTTCCCCCATCGCAAAAAGAGATTCAAATCTTTAAAGTTAATGATTTTAATGGTATTTGTTTTATGCATAGGGTTTTAGCTTTTTATTTTAAGGGAAATCGAATATGTGTGTAACCGCGACCATTCTTTCACGCGCGCATTTTAATTATGTTTCCTTCCTTCGGTGCCTTCCAGGTGATTGCTGCCTCTTTGCCACGTGGCGTCCCTGGAACTTGCGGAAATGTCCTTCCCCCGTCCAACTTTTCCCCATCTTTTTTTTTATATATATATATTTCTCCCTACTCACTCCAAATCATCACTGCCATCCCAAGCAACCCCTCCCCTCTTTTCGAATAAAATATTACTCTCTTATTTTTTTAATTTTTTTGTTTTTTTCCTCCATTTTTTGTTTTTTTTTTTAAAAAAAATTTTGAATTGGTCACCTTTAACTATGGAATTTTACATCATCAGGATTGTTACAATCTACTTTATTAGTTTATATTCTTTTTAAAAAATTGTAAATAAGTGTATGATAAAATTACAGTTTAACCGCAAACAATCTAATAGTGTTAAATTAATTACTGCTAACACACTTAACCGTGTTTGGGAAAATATTATCAATTGAGTGGTAGTTTGAGGAAGATATGCGAACTTTACCCCAATTTTTTTTCAATCTGGCCCAAAATGAAAAACCTATTTTTTCAATAGGTAACAGTAATGAATAACCTTTTGATTTTTTAAAATTCTTTAATTGTCCCATTTTCAACATCCCGGCATTCATGCCCAAGGCCCGTTGAGCGATCCCGATTCAATGTCCCACCTTGGTTAATTAAATTGATAATTTTGTAATTGGAGATTCTCACCGCTAGCAGGTTGCCAATCACAGATGACAACAGACTAAGAATTGAAAGTAAATGATGTGAATAGTAATAAAAATTAAATGATGTGATATAAAAAATGAATAATTTGATATAAAAGTAAGAATGTTTTTTTTTAAAAAAAATGAAGTGAATAGTGTGGTGGAATGTGAGGGGTTTAACAAACAAGGCCTAAGACTTTACAAAAAAAAAAAAAAGAATGACAAATAAAATAAAATAATACTAAAATTAATTAGTGTGCTTAAGAGGTAGGTCTGGAATTTATTAGTGTAGTAGTGCTGAAATTTATTTGACAGTGTGAAAACTAGGCATGCCTTTTTTAGCCAATGTACTAATTAAAATGCAACACCTTTAATTAATTTTTTTAAAAAAAATTAGGTAACTTCTTTTTTATTTTGTTCTTTCATTTCTTCTTCTAATTCAAATTTTTTTTTTTTTTTTTGGAAGCATTCAACTAACACCTATTGTGTTTGGTTTGTTTCTAAGAAATCCCTTAAGATAATGTTGATTCCTAAAAAGTTGCTCATTTTTCTTAGACCTTATTAATTGTGCGTATTTTATTTTTCCATTAGTTTATATTATTATGTATTTGACACCTTTATATTAAAATCTTGAATATTTACTTTGATTATTAGATTTTTTTTTTGGCAACTTTAATTTTACATAAATGCGCGAACACCAATAGAGGATCATATATATATATATATATATATATATAAGTTCTTTTTGTGTCTGTCACTCTTGTGTTTATAAAAAAAATGATGTGACTCTTAAAATTACTATTTGATCAAAATTCAATAATGATTAATTACAAGTCTAATAGTAATTTTAAGAGCCACATCATTCTTAAAAAAAACTCAAGAAAAACTTTTAAGATTACTCAAGATAGCAATATTGCTCGAAGATTGTAGGTCAGTTTAATATTTTAACTTATTGTTTGATTTTAATTGTTTGCGTTTTGCTTTAATGAGTGACTACTACTTTCTATGTGCACCTTATTTGTTCCGGGCACGAATGGAGAAACTGCAGTAACATTAGCCAAGGTAGAAGATAAACAATGTCTGGGAATGAGCTTTGATAATCAGACTAGACCCATTTCTAATGGGACCCATTCAATTTCGTAACCCACAAGTTAAGCTTTTAAAAATAGGATTTGGCTTTTATTCGGTGAAAACTACCGCATATAGCTGTGGACTGCACCAAAACACAGCTGGAAGCCTGGAAGGAATAATTTATTAGTTTTTTGGCCCCCACCCACTAATAATTAAAAATATTAAAACTCAAAAAAAATTAAAAAAACTAAAAACAAGACAAAATTAAAAATATTAAAAATATTAAAAAATAAAATAAAAAAATTAAAGGGCGGCCATTTTGGCCGAGTGTCCACCACCCCATCCCAAACTACCATGTGGAAGCCAAATCCTTAAAACCCTGTTTCTTCTTTGATTCTTACACTATTTTTAATTACTCTGCTTTTTGACTCGAAAAGAGACTTAAAACCGTTTTGGATGGGAAAGCTAGAAAACATGGCGTGTTGTGGGCTCTTTGTGCTCTTGTCTGTTTGTTTTTTTGTGGGTCTAATAATTGTGTAGAATTTGCATCCATTTCTGTAGTTGGTGAGTGGGTCATTAATTTGGAATTTTGAATCTTCCATCTGCATTGCTGTGACAGACCCTTTTGCCCTTTGCTTGCCCTTACCAATAGTGCTTTTAAAAACTCATGCTTTAGGACATACTGATCAATTGCTTCAAGACACTTGACCTTATATTAAAGGGGCAATATGATGTAGACAATAGGTTTATCTCAGTAATTAATTCAAACTTCATCTTTGTCCTTGAAATCTAGAAAAAAAAAAAAAAAGAAGATAAAATTGGATGCATCCAAAAAGAAGCATTAGTTCATATCTGGTATCAATATAGAATTAGAGTAGTAGGGGTTGTACATGTTTGGGAAATAATCTCACATTGCATGTAGACAAGACCTTGGACATATTTATAAGGGGACAAAGTTTTCCTCCAAACTAGGTTGGAGGAACTTCCTCCAACTCAGTTTGTAAAAATGGCATGTGTTATTTGAACATATGAGATGCGCATGTTTTTTTAATAGCAGGAACAAAGTTGGAATAAATAATATTAAAAACTTATGTGCATCTCACATGTTATTAAAAAAATGGACACATGTCATTTTTATAGGCTGGGTTGAAGGAAGTTCCTCTAACCCAGTTTGGAGGAAAATTCTGTCATTTATAAGGAATGAACAATCATCTCCTATAGAATCGGTTTTATGAGATGAGTTAGGTTCACGAATTTCTTCATGGTATCAGAGCCTACCACAGGGCGAATGGGGCCCACACTACTTACCCCATGACAAGGACTAGGAAAAATACGGGCCTGGACGTAAGGGGGGTGTTGGGGAATAATTCCACATTGCCTGTGGACAAAACCTTTGGCATGTTTATAAGGAATGAACAATCCTCTCCTATAGAACCGGTTTTATGAGATAAGTTAGGCCCACGAATTTCTTCATACACATGTACAAGTTCATTTGTTTTCCAAAATGTTGTCATAACTTAGATTTAGTTTCTGTATTTTAGAAATTGTGCAGAAAGGAATAGATCAAAATTTGAATAGAATTTTATATTTTTGTGTCAAACTGTGTAAAAAAAGGTATATTTATAGTTAAAATAATGCCTGTTAAAATAGAAAATACAATTAAGTAATTAATGAACAATATTACGTACAGCATAAAATCAGAAAATATAAATCAGTTGAGCAAATACAAAAAATATAAAAAAATATATATTTTGAAAATATTGTAAGACAGGTAATCAAGGTAGAAGTGGAGATCAAGCTAGAATTGGGTTTTTTATTACTAGAATTTAACAAATTCATAACATATACTAATAAAAAAATACATATATGATTCTCTCTTCTCTAATAAAAAATGATGTGGCATAATATGATTGAAAATGAAATAAATTCAACTTTTGATAAACTTAATCATATTATTACACATCATATTGTAATTTTTTTTAAAAAAAAACACTTTGTTGATAAACCTAACATTTTTCAATAAAAAAACGTCACCCAGTATGAAATCGTTGGCAATGATGAACATCTCTACAAAAAAAAAAAGAAGCAGACCAACTACACAAAAGCAATGCGAAGACAACTTTCTTTTATTGCTTAATTGTAACCTCCAACTTTCCTCATGTTGACCACTTTTTCACAACACCGAAAGTTGGGGAATTGCTTGAAGCTAGCTAGGGACATTGCAACTTCCAAGTACTTTTCCCTTTTCATATTATGTTGTTGTTTTATTTGTCATATGAAATGGTTTTATTGTTTATCTACTATGAGCCTAAAAGATCGATCACATAAAAACAATTTGTTATCCTACTTGAAAAAAAAAATTAATATTAATAATAATTATTTTTTACCTTTGTATGTCGCTTTGTGCTAGGCATGGATCCTTTTTGATTTCATTGCCTACCGTTTGTTTCTATTACAATTTCCGTATTAACTTTTTTGTTTAGATTTTGTTGTTGGAAAGTCTACCCCATTTTATTTGTAATTGTCCGTATAACTCTAGTACCATTGTTGAATAGATAAAAAAAAAAAAACAAAAACAAAAACAAAAAAAAAGAAGGTTTATCCGAGTAATTACACAAGATCTACTATGAGCCTAACATGAGACTGAAGATCATCACAATCATATAAAACAATATTGTGACATCCTACTTTAAAAAAAAACATATATATTAATAATACTTATATATAGTAACTAAAATATAAGTAAAGCATGGTAGCCAAGCTTAGCTAAGGTAAAGCACTTGTAATTTCCATGAAACTTCACGTACGGCAAAAATTAATTACCTTAATTGGTGGACCCCGAATTCAACTAAATTTACACGACATTTCCTTCTACTTTCGTGGATAAGAGAGGAAGCATTAATGGTGAGTAACCTGCAAGTTTCCTTAATTATATTTATATATGTTGACCGCTTTTTCACAACGCGGAAAGCCTTTTCAATATAAACAATACCCAGGGCCAGAACCTTGTTATAGAAACTGATCCAGCCTATTCTCAAAATCTGCAAATTATGGCATTGCTTTTAACAATGATGGTTTGCTTTAATTTGGTTTGTATTTTGGTTATTGGCATCATGATCTACTTTCTAAAAAAGAGAAGACCAGCTTGTATGTCTCCGATGGCGTCCACGAGTACTGACATAGTCTCTTCGTCTTCTTCTTCAACATCTCCACGGAGATATGATGTTTTCCTCAGTTTCTACGGGGAAGACACTCGCAAGAGTTTTACGGATCATTTATATGCTGCTTTGAATCAGAGAGGCATTCTCGTATTTAGAGACGATGAAAAGCTCGAGCGAGGAAAATATGTTTCTGAGGAGCTCTTGAAAGGAATACAAGAATCCATGTACGCGATCTTTGTTATCTCTCCAAACTATGCTTCCTCTAGATGGTGTCTCATTGAACTTTCCAGGATTCTCGAATGCATGAGAGGCACGGGGAGAATTTTGCCCATTTTTTACCATGTGGATCCTTCCGACGTAAGAAACCAGACAGGGACTTTTGCAAAAGCTTTTGGTAGGCATGAAAAAGATCCCAAGGTTGACAATCAGATGATGCAAAAGTGGAGAGCTGCTTTGAGAGAAGTTGGCAATATCTCCGGATGGCATCTACATGATGGGTAACATTAACGTCTTTTCTAATTCTTTTAGTGTAAGCATAGATAATAAGTTGAAAATTTCTGCAAAATAATCAAATTTTGTTCTAAATTAGTGTCACCATCATAATTTGCTAGACTAAAACTTGGCGGACTCTCCCATGGATTAACATGACAAATTTTATTTAATTTCCTCGTCAAACAGAATGACAGCAACTTAATTTCAGTTTGTTTGCACTTTGGGAAAATTTAATTTCTGCCAACTTCTCCAATTAAAGAAATTTCTAGTCATTTTTTGCCTCACCAACAATCCTATATATGCGTGTATTTTTCTAGCTAGTGGCAGAAGCATCGATCTTTCTTTTCCTTTATATATATATATATATTTCTTTTTATTTTGGGTCTAGCTAAATCATATATTGACATCATCATCTTCATCATAAAAAGATTTTGTAGAAAAAGTACCACAAGCAACAATGACCTCATGAAGAAGTTGAAAATATATATATATATATGATGAAGCTAAAGTAATTAACATAGTAACGAGACTTATAACAAAAAATAAAAATAAAATAAAATTGAACACTACTCATAAAAAATCAAGAACACATAACAACTGTCAAATTAAATCTTACTAATAAACAATATTTGGAGGGAGTTAAAATCCATAAATTTTGGATTAAAATGCCATTTGGCATTTCTAATTAATCATCCACACAACCATGACCATGGACAATGAATAATAGTTTTAGCTTCTATCATTGTCTCACAAATTTACATTTCCTGCATAATTGCATTGGTTAACAAAATCAGCATTATCTAGTAAACATATTTAAGAAAAACTTCACTTACCACCATGATCTTTCATAACATTTGTAATCATACCCTTAAAAAGTATCAATTGAACTTTTTATAGTTTAGTGAAAAGCACAAGGCTTTTTATTAGACCATACGAGGAACCAAGCTAATCAAACCTTAATTGTGGTGCTACATCATAAATTAAGATTTTTTTTCATTTCTTTGTTGAATGAAGCTCAACATTGTACAATATTATTAAGCGTGTTGATTCTCCATGGCTATACTGGCCTATCTTTTCTACAGGCACGAATCAATAGTTGTCAAAGAAATTAGTAGAAGGATACTTAATGGATTGACTCGTAACTTCTCAAATTTTTCCAAGGGTTTTGTTGGAATAGAATCCCGTGTGGAGGAAATGATGACCTTACTTAGTATGGGATTGGATGATGTTCGCCTTTTAGGGATTTATGGAATGGGTGGAATTGGGAAGACAACTCTGTCAAAAGCCATTTATGAAAGAGTTTCTCATCAATTTGAAGCTAGTTGTTATATTGCTAATATCAGAGAAGAAACCAGAAGTCATGGTTTACTTTATTTACAAAAACAACTTATTTATGATATTCTCATGGAAAGAGAAATAAATATATGGAATGACTATGGGGCAAGCAGAGTGATAGCGGGCAGACTACAAAGTAAAAAGGTTTTTATTGTTCTTGACGATGTGGATGGAGTAAAACAACTAGAAGCATTAGCAGGGAGCCATGATTGGTTTGGTCCAGGGAGTAGAATCATTATAACAAGCAGAGATTGTCATTTGCTAAACAGAGTTGTGAATAATTCCTATGAGGTTAAGAGGTTGAATAATGCTAATGCTTTACAACTCTTTAGTTGGAAAGCCTTCAAGAAACCCCATCCTGAAGAAAATTATGTGCAATTGTCTATGGATATTGTGAATTATGCTCAAGGCCTTCCTTTAGCTCTTGAAGTTTTTGGTTCCTTCTTATTTGGTAGAAGAATGGATGCATGGAAAAGTGCCAAAGATTTACTAAAAGAAAATCCTAACGCAGAAATTTTGGATATACTTGAAATAAGTTTTAATGGATTGGAGGAATTGCAGAAACAATTGTTTTTAGATATTGCATGTTTCTTCAATGGAGCATACATACATAAGACCATACACAAACTAGAAAGTTTTGGTTACCATCCGAACATCAATATCGAAGTTCTTGTGGACAAATCTCTTATCACCATCGCAGGGAATATTTTCAGGATGCATGATTTGCTGCAAAAAATGGGTCAAGAAATAGTTTCTTGCAAGTCTACTAAGAAGCTTGGTGAACGTAGTAGATTGTGGCATTATGAGGATGTCCTTCACGTATTAAAAAATGATATTGTAAGTGGATTATTCTAGATACAAACATAGAGAAGTATATTTTTTATGCCGATTATTTTAAGCATTTGTAAATTAATATTTCCACCACACTAATTTAATTTTTCTTGGTTAATAGGGAACTGATGCAATTAAAGGCATTGCCCTAAATTTTCCTTTACTTAAACAAGAGCGACTAAATGTTGAAGCCTTCTCAAAGATGAAAGAATTGAAAATGCTTCAGATTACCCCTCATTACTTTCCAAAGGTGGAATGGCATGGAGATCCTTTGAATTTCATGCTAAGCAATGAGTTATGCTTTATGGAATGGTGGGGATATCCTTTAGAATCCTTGCCGGCGAGTTTCCAATCAAACAAGCTTGTTGAGCTCACAATGCCTAATAGCTGCATCAAACAATTGTGGGATGGAAGGAAGGTAAGATTTTGGCTTCTACAAATGTATTTTCTTCTTCCTTTTAATCTTGTTCATTTTATCTAACTATTCATCGGTCTTCTATAACAGAGTTTTGACAAACTGAAACGCATTTGCCTGAGCCACTCTAAAAATTTAATCGAGACACCAGACTTGAGCGGAGTCCCAAATCTTGAGCAACTAGAGCTTATGTATTGTACAAGTTTGTCCAAGGTCCACCCATCCATTGGATTTCTAAGACAGCTTACATGGTTGGATCTGCATGGTTGCAAACATCTTAAGAGACTTCCAGACGAGATGATCAGCTTGGAATCACTTTATTATTTTAGACTTTCTGGCTGTTCAAGACTCAAGAAAATTCCAGATAATGTGGGTAATATGACATCTTTGCGAGATCTTTATTTGAATGAGACTGCCATAAAAAAGTTACCACTATCATTTAAGAGGTTGTCGTCTCTTAGAATGCTCAATATATCTAACTGCTCAAGACTAGAGAAAATCCCAAAGAACCTGTTGAGTGGTATGAAATGTCTAGAGTACCTTTATGTCGGTGGAAGTGCTACAAGGAAATTTCCGATAGGTAGTGGACCAGATCCCATGATAAGTCTTTTGTTCCCAAATTCATTCTCGTGTTTAAGCTCTTTAAGAGAACTAGATTTGAGTTATTGCAATCTATCAGATGGAGCGATCCCCAATGATCTTAGTTGCTTATCCTCACTTTATTCCTTAAATTTGTCTGGGAACAAATTTAGGAGGATAATAGATAGCGCCTGGCAACTTTCCAATCTTAAAAAGCTAGATCTGAGTTATTGCAATCTATCAGATGGAGCGATCCCCAATGATCTTAATTGCTTATCCTTCCTTTATAGTTTAAATTTGAGTGGGAATAAATTTACAAGAATACCAGATAGGCTGGCTCAACTTTTAAATCTTCATCAGCTTGACTTGGATGATTGTAGTTGGCTTCAAGTATTGCCGAAGCTTCCATTGGGATTACTATACTTGAGAGTAAAAAATTGTCCATTGCTGGAGTCGTTTTATAATAAGCAAATGGAGATGTGGAGAAGTTCAAATGAAAAATTAAGGAGCATTGATTATTCTGTTGTACAAGCTTATTTTGATTATGATGGAGAAGCCTTCAAGATCCTCCATCTGCATCCGCGAAGTCTTGTATGGAGTAAAGAAAGTGTGAGTCTCTTTTTTAACACACTAAATTAATTAAGTTATAATATTGTTTTGTAATAGCTTTAACATCTTTTTCTCTTTGGTTTTTATTTTACAGCGCCAAGATTTAACTCAAATAACATGCGGCCGTGCGTTGGTGGGATCAGGAATCCCAGAGTGGTTCAACATTAAAAGCACTAATTTGTTTGGAACAATTCAATTACATTCATATTTGGGCTCAGATAAGTACTGGAAGGGGTATGCTGTTTTTATTGTTTATGAATTTCATGAGCCTCACACTACTCATCCAAGAAAGAGAAGAAAACTCAAGGTCGATGAGCGGAAGGGGAATTCGAATTCTACAACAATATTTGATGGCAGTAATAGTAATTTACCCAACTTTGTTTGTCATTTTCAAGACGATGGAGTTGATGTTACAAAACCGTTAGTCTTTTGTGCCCCTGGAGTCCCTTCTGTTGGGCCAAACGGATTTTGGGTGTATATACCATTTTCGTGGTTCGAACCGATAAGTTTCTTTACTAGATTTCGATCCCTTAAGGCTTCAATTACAACAGACAGCCTGAATGTTGAGGTAAAGGAGTGTGGGGCACGTTTAGTACGTTATAAGAATGATGCTTCCGAGTTGTACCAAGTGCTCAACACCATTTCTCCACGTGCTTTGGGTTTCGAAGATTTTTCTCGTTTGTGCAAGTCATTTGGGCCAAATCTCTTGGTCAAAGGCCCAATTAAATCTAATGTTGTAGCATCTGGATGAATTGAGTCGGTTAATTGTGAGAGGATAAAAATTCGCCTCATAAGAAACAGGTCAATGGGCATTAAGATAAAACAAAAAATGTTGACGTTTCCATCCCAGAGGATTAGACGCGAACCGACAAAGAAAAGGAGAAGAATAGCGCACGAATGACGAGCGAACACAGAGCCACCTCACTCCGCAGCTCTACAACTTCGACATTGTACAAGAGTTTTAGAGGTGCGTTTCTAATTTTACCCATTCTCTCTCTCTCTCGTCTATTTGACTCTAGGCTTAATTTTGATATTTGGTAATTTTGTTCTTGTTTTGGTGTTGATGGTGATATGGGTTTGTGTTGCTATTTTTCCTTTTTCTTCATTCGTTTCTTTCTGTTTCTTTTCTGACAAAGTTTCTAGGAATTCAAAGTATTTTAAGTTTTCGTAGATTTAAGACAATGATAATATTCTGATTTTTCAAAGTCATATTTCTCTCTGTTAATTCTTGCTTTGTTTATTTTATTTATTATTGTCAAATTTCTCGAACCAGCTCAATAAACTTCCTTGGTTCCATGTTATGTACGTGGTGCTTTCTTTTACATATATAGAGTGAAATTCAGCATTAGTACGTGGTGTTTGATAAAATGTCTCTATGGTGGTTTTTGGGTGTTCTTATTGTGAATAAAGCAGATATGAGGGGGGTTTGGCGGTGTTCTGGCACTCTTTGGTGAGCCTTTAGATGCCATTCCTCTGTTGCTTAAGCCGCTTCCTCAAAGCTTGTTGCCAAAAACCCGTCATTTTGTGAGTCTTAGATGCCATTCCTCAGTTGCTTGGGCCGCTTTCTCAAAGCTTGTTGCAAAAATCCCCCGTCAATAGCCATGGTTCTATATGATTTTTTTTGTTGCTTAGTGTGACCGGTAGTGCATTGACAAAAAGATTGTCAAAACTCATTTGGTGTGTGTGCCTAACTTACGGATCAAAAAAAGAAGCAACTCTTGTCATCATAGTCCCTTGTGCCATATGATTCAAGATAGCTAAAATTAGTGATTTATACTGAAAGAGTATGACATGGTGGCAGTAGATTTATAAAGGTAATTGAAGGATGTTGGTTTTCTATGGTATGCCTTGTTGGCTAGATCATTTATATTGGCCTGCTTCTTGTTTGCTGATATGGTAGTGTAATTAGGTTAAATTTTTGGAAAACCAGAAAATAGGATATGTGAATAACTTAATGTGGGTACATGGTGAAGTAGGTTGTAGTCATACTTTATGTATTTTTACTTTTTGTTAACATATGGATTTAATTTTGTCTTTCTTTTGTTGGCTAGGCTTGGGACTAAGTGATATTTTGAAACCTGATTTGATAATGCCATTCATCCGCACAGTGCCATTAGCACACCATTTAGCATTATACTTACATGAGGTATACAATAGTCCGGAGTTCCTATTTCCATTAGTACTTTACCTTCATACTCCAATTTACGAGTTCTATTGCTTATAACATGCAAGGTCAATTTACTCCGGAAGATATATTGGAATTGCTACAGAGTTCCAACTTTTTGCCAACGAGTAGGTTCTCCACTTATTAAATAATTTGAAGCCCCACTTCTTGGGACTATATCATGCATGTCGTATTGGTAACTTTTATATTCTTAATATATAAGTCAAATTCTTCATCTTCGTTATGTTTGCTTGTTTATGCTATTTTCCATATCAAATCATAGGGAGCTCAGCAAAGTTTTGAATTATTTCCAGGGTAGAAGAAAGCTTGTAGGTTTTAGTTATTTATTTGTGTTTAGCAAGGTGATGTTGAGAACGGTCCTTGACACTATAGGATACTTGCATGTTTGTCAAAAAAAGCTTTTGTTGGATCCAAACGTGTGAGGGGCTGGTGCTGATTTTATTTTTTGTCTGCACAATACATTACTTAAAAAAAAAAAAAAAACAATAATAGTAAGAGAGAGATGTAATTTTTGTTTGGTTTACCCACTCATTAACTCATGGTTATTTGGTCTTTCCTCTTTTCTTACAGTCAAATTTACTAGTTTGTCTTTTCTTGAGGCACTTGAGGATTCTGTTTTTGTTTCTGGATCGTCAAAGTCTGAGTCAAAGGAAGATGACAAGGATTTAAGATCTCAATCTTGTAATCGGAATGACTCTATGGAGGACTCCCATTAGCAGATACACTTTCACGTATCTTTGTTCATTTCTTTTCTCCTTGATTCTGAAGAGTTGTTGGCTATGCTTTCAATACTCTCAAGCCTTCAGAAGGCCATTGAACAAATGGGAGAACTCAGAGTTGTTCCTTGCTTGCTTAGCATTACTAGAGAGAGCATTTGTAAACGTAACAAGGAGAATTGCATTGCAACCCTCCAAACCATCTGTTATAATGTGGCCTCTCGGGCCCTTAATTTGTGTAGTCATTCTCAATTACCCTTTTGTATCTTCTCATTTTGTCTAGATTCAGTTTCAGCTTCATGAGTTAATTGCTATGATTCTGGAAATAAGTAAAAGGAAGCTTTATTCATAAAATTGTCTCTTGTTTTGTTTTATTTGGTAGATTTGGATGCGACGTAATGTAGTACTGCATGGAGGGGTATTTTCTCATCCAAATAGTTTGATACAGGAGGCAGAAGCATTACTCTTACAATTTCAAGGGAATCCGTGTGTGCAGGGAAGTAATGTGAATGGTGGGGTGGAGGCTCCTGTGTCATGGAAACCACCGGTTTTTGGAAGATTTAAAGTGAATTGGGATGTGGCTCTTGATACTTAAAAACAATTGTATGGGTTTGGGTGTTATTGTGAGGGATCATAAAGGATTAATACATGCTGCACTGAGCAAAACTCTAAACTGTTTACATCCCTCAGCAATAGCGGAAGCAGTTGGAGCATTATGAGCTGCTGAATTTTGTTGCGATTTGGGCTTGCATAACGTAGTGCTAGAAGGTGATTCTTTGATTGTGGTCCAAGATATTCTTGCCTCAGCTTCGAACTGGTGCGCTCATGGACAAATTGTTGCAGATATTACGGTGGTTCTAAACTCTAGGAGTTGGATGGTCATGCATACTAAAAGGAATGTGAATCAAGCGGCACATGGACTAGCCAAGCAAGCAGTTAGGAATCAAATGGATCGTATTTGGATAGTGGAAATTCCCAGCTGTATCTCAAATATTGTTGTTTTAGAGCATTTTGCTCTTTCTATTTAGAGTGTTTAGCTCTAGATGTTTATTGGTATTATAATGAGTTGAGATTTATTCAAAAAAAAAAAAAAAAAAGGTCCAATACATACAAGCTTGGATATTATTGGCAGCAACAAAAATGTTGGTTCCTTTAGCCCCATCCCTCTGACAAAGTTTTCCTTCGGATGAATTTCCTTCAACGTAGTCTATAAAAGTGACATGTGTCCTTTTTTTTTAATAATATGTGAGATGCGCATGAATTTTTAATAAAATTTATTCTAACTTTGTCTCTGCTATTAAAAAAACATGTGCATCTCATATGTTCAATGAACACGTCACTTTTATAGACTAGGTTGAAGGAAATTCCTCCAACCCAGTTTAGAGGAAAACTTTGTCCCCATCCCTCTTTCTCACGTATGTGATTATCATTCTTCTTTCTCACATGTGGAGAAGGATAATCATAATGGAATGAAGATTATCAACATCAAGCCCACTGAAGTAGAATTGGATGAAGATTTTGCAAAAGTTAATGGATTGGATTCAGCTAATTCAGGATCTAGGAAATCTGGTCTGAACAATAAAGCAAGCTATGATGCTAGTGATGCTCTGTTGATTGGAAAGTCTTGCAAGAAGATGTGTAGTATTGGTGATTTTGGAATCGTAAATAATTATATACAATTTTACGATTATATACATCTCTTCCACTGGATCTCGCTTCCAAATTTAATTAGCGAAAACACCTGAGCAAGAATACTATATCGATGGTCGGTCATTTGATGAATTACCTATTTTTGTATCTTGAGAATTTACAAATTTTATTTTTTAAATTGTAAGAGATCCTAATCCTAAGCATAGGAAAAATGACATGAATTTCTTTTTTCTTGTCAAAGGAAAAGAAAATAAACTAACAAGCAGCTTAAATTAATCTCCTCATATTCAAGAAATAGCCCATGTGCCTTGGATGATGAGCACATTGAACCAAGCCCGTTGTTAGGATTTCACCCAATTTCAACATGCCGGTCGGTTCATTCATTGGACCATTGCATTTAAATTTCGGCCTGGCTCTGCTTCTTCGTATTTGCTGTAGTCGTTACCATACAAAATTGCAATTTGTTGGTAAGGTACATTATTAACAAAATTGAAAAATTGAAGAGACATCGCAAATAATAAGGTGGTAAATTGAACTTTTGCAGAAGCTTTTGCTAAACATGAAGCTTCTGTGATAAAGAAAAAACCCAAGGGCTGCTTTGAGAGAAATGGGCAATATCTCGGGATGGCATCTACGTGATAGATAGGTAACATTAAAGTCTTTTCTTCCTTCAGCGTGCGCATAAATAAGTTAGTTAAAAATTTATGCAAATAATCAAACTTTGTTCTAAATTAGCATCTTCATCTTGATTTACTGCGCTAAAATTTGGGGGACTCTCCCATGGATTAACATGCCGAAATTTTATTTAATTTCCTAGTCCAACAGAATGACACCAACTTTCAGTTTGTTTGGACTTCGGGAAATTAAAATTTTAATTCTTGCCAACTCCGAAGAAACTTCTACTCTTTGTTTTTTTAAAATTAGACAACCGTTAGTCCTTTGTGCCCCTGGAGTCCCTTCCGTTGGGCCAAACGGATTTTGGGTGTATATACCCAAAATGTGGTTCATCCAGAGAAGAGTGGGGTATAGCTTTTTGAATACATGGAGATCTCTTGAGGCTTCAATTACAACAGGCAGCCAATATTGAGGTAAAGGAGTGTGGGGCTCGTTTACTACGTCATCAGAGTGATGCTTTGACGGTATAGAAGAGTTCTGGTGGTACATTTCCAATTTTACCCTCTCTATCTCTCTTTCTTTCTTATTTGATTTTAGGATTTTAATATTTGGTGATTTTGTTAATGTTTTGGTGTTGATGGTGATAGGCAATTGGGTTTGTGTTGGTATTTTTCCTTTTTGTTCATTCGTGTGTTTCTGTTTGGTTGCTCACAATGTTGCGAGGAATTGAAAGTATTTCAAGTTTTCTTAGATCAAAGACAATGACAATATTTTGATTTTCAGAGTCTTTTTTCCCCCTCATATTTTCCTCTGTTAATTCTAGCTTTGTGTACGTATTTTATTTATTATTGTCAAATTTCATGAACCAGCTCAACAAACTTCCCTCTTCCATGTTATTTAATTTTTTGCTTTTCCTTTCCATATATTGAAATTCATCCTTTGTGCTTTGGTGTTTGATAAGATGTCTTTATGGACCATGGTGGCTCTTTGGTGTTCTCATTGTGAATACAGCAGAAAAGAAGTACTCGGTGGTGTTCCAGCACTCTTTGGTGAGTCTTAGAGGCCATTCCTCAGTTGCTTAGGCCGCTTTCTGAAAGCTTGTTGCTAAAAGCCCCAGTCATGGTTCTATTAGATTTTTTGGTTGCTTACTGTGACTGGCATTATATTGAAAAAAGAAAATTTGCCAGAACTCATTGGGTGTGTGTGCCTAACTTACGGATCAAAAAAAGAAGCAACTCTTGTCATCATAGTCCATTACGCAATTCTTTCTCCTCTATTAAGTATTACTGATGCTTCTGCTTCTAATATGGTCCACGGTTTAAGATTGTTAAAATAGTGATTTATACTGAAAGAGTGTGACCTGATGGCAGTAGATTTATAATGGTAGTTGCAGGATGGTGGTTTTCTGTGATATCCCCTATTGGCCATATCATTTATATTGGTTTGTCGGCTTCTTGTTCGCCGATCCGGTAGTGTAATTAGGTTAAATTGTTTTGGAAAACTAGAAAACAGGATCTGTGAATAACTTAACATGGGTACATGGTGAAGTAGATTGTACTCATATTGTATGTATTTTTACTTTTTGTTAACATATGGATTTAATTGTCTTTGCTTTTGTTGGCTAGGCTTGGGACTATGAGATACTTTGAAACCTGATTTGATAATGCCATTCGTCCACACATTGCCATTAGAACACCGGTTAGCATTATTCTTACCTGAGGTAAACAATAGTTTGGAGTTTGTGTTTCCATTAGTACTTTACATCAGACTCCAATTTATGAGTTTTACTGCTTACAACATGCAGCATCAATGGAATTGCTGCAGAGTCCACCTTTCTGCTAACAAGTAGATTCATTCACTTATATAATGATTTGAAGCCCCCACCTAATGCAACTCTGTCATTCATGTCATACAGGTAACTTTTTGTTTTTTTTTTTAAATATTATTATTATTATTATCATTATTATTATTATTATTAGGGTTAATAACTTTTTTGGTACCTGAATTTTAATGTTTTTATTTTTTTAAAAGACAAATTCAGTACTTCAGATTTTGGAAAAGACCGAATCATCACCTCAAGTTTGAAAAATTTTATGGGGGCCACCCCCCATGGCAGCCACGCCCAGACCGGCCTTGGGGGTGGCTGAGGTCAATCTGGGGGTGGCCGGCCACCCCCTGGGGATGGTTCGGTCACTCCCATATAATTTTTCAAACTGGAGGTGGTGATTTGGTATTTTTCAAAATCTGAGATACTAGTTTTGTCATGTTTTAAAACCTATGGGAAAAAATTAAAAAATCTCAAAACCCAAGTACCAAAAAAATTATTAACCTTTATTATTATGAATAAGCTTCACTTTACTAATCAACAAATCGAAGACACAACTACTCCAAAAGCGAGCTCTACTGCTCACAGCAGAGACCAGCTCATTAAAACTCTTAACAAACTGGCAAAATAACCCAAACCAAAAGCACCCATACAATCTGAATAAAACAGAGTATAGTGAATCTACTGCTGCAGAAACCTATACAGTAGCCAACTAAACCAACCGATATAAACCCCCATCCGCAGCAAATAAACTTGTTTCCTCAGATTTTTTTAAATGAACCAGCCCCCATAATTCTGGTACGAATTTCCCAATCTATCTGCTTCAAAATCTGTTCCTCTGACCTCACCACATTACCATGTCGCAGGTCATTTTGTTGTTTCCAAAGATTGTGCAACACAGCACCAAGCGCCAATTTACAAAGAATTTACTCAGAGTTTTTCCCCTTTTATCACCTTAATTGCATCACTCCAAAACATCATCCCATGCCACAAGAGAGGCAGCTTTCATGCAGCTACCCAGAATCTCACACCAAATCCTTTTGCTGTAGCTGCATTGAACGAAAATGTGGTCCCTGCTTTCAATACAAGCTCTGCAAAAAGCTCAGGATGTACTGGTAACTTTTATAATTTTATTATATAATTCAAATTCTTCATCTTCATCATGTTTGCTTGTTTATGCTATTTTCCATATCAAATCACAGGGAGCTCAGCGAAGTTTCGAATTATTGCCGTAGCATAAAGCTAATTTTAGTTGGTTTATCCACTCATTAACCCATGGTTATTTTGTCTTTCCTCTTTTCTTACAGACAAACTCACTGGTTTGTCTTTTCTCGAGCCACTTGAGGATTCCGTTTCTGTTTCTGGAACATCAGAGTCTGAGTCAAGGCAAGATGACAAGGATTGAAGATCTCAATCTTGTAACCGAAATGACTCCATGGATGATGACAGCTCCCATTAGCAAAGACACTTTCATGCATCCTTTTTCATTTCTTTTCTCCTTGATTCTGAAGAGTTGTTGGCTATCCTTGCAATGCTATCAAGCCAGCAGAAGGGCATTGAAGAAATGGGAGAACTTGGAGCAGTTCCTTGGTTGCTTAGCATTATTAGAGAGAGCATTTCTAGACGTAACAACAAGAATTGCATTGCAACCCTCCAAACCATCTGTTTTAATGTGGCCTCTCGGGCCTTCTGTGTAGTCATTCTCAATTACCTTTTTGTATATTCTCGTTTGGTCTAGATTCAATTTCAGCTTCATTAGTTAATTGCTGTGATTCTGGGAATAAAATGAAAGGAAGCTTTATTAAAAAAATTGTATCTTCTTTTGTTTTCTTTTGATTTTTCTGGTGACTGCAGGAGTAACATTTAACATACTTTATGGT
This sequence comes from Corylus avellana, assembly GCF_901000735.1. Classification (NCBI taxonomy): domain Eukaryota; kingdom Viridiplantae; phylum Streptophyta; class Magnoliopsida; order Fagales; family Betulaceae; genus Corylus; species Corylus avellana. The sequence goes on from NC_081550.1 coordinate 5,111,301, forward strand.
TGGGCCATTTGAAAAAAAAAAAAACACAAACTATTAAGAGAGAATCACTTAGGAAGTCTACAAATAGTACATTAATATACATATTTAAACACTACTCTAACCTAAAAGCCTAAGTTAATAAAGTTAGATCTACTTAAATATATTAATTATTATTATTTTTTTTCTTTATACTTCATAAGACACTCAACAAATCTATTATATTTAACATACTTAATGGTTGGGCCGACTAAAGCAATAAATCAATTGGTCTTGATAAACAAGATTAGAACAATTTATAATGGGACCCATTCAATTTCACAACCCTCAAGTTAAAGTTTTTTCCTGAGTCAAGGTCCTTTTGAATTGCTGTAAAAAGCAATCATGCAAAGCTACTGTTTCTTCTTTGATTCTAACACTGTTTTTACTCTGCTTTTTGACTCGAAGAGAGACCAAAACTGTGAAGATCAATGGGGACACATAAACGAAGGCGGAAGGGAAGTGGGGCTCGTGATGATGATGAGAGAGAGAGAGAGAGAGAGAGAGAGAGACAGTGATGAAAATGGGGAAGCCAGAAAACATGGCATGTTGGGGCCTCTTTGTGCTCTTGTCTCTGTTTCTTTCTTTCTTTGTTTTTTTGGAGGTCAGATTGTGTATAGTTTGCATGCTATGGTTGGAGGGTCATTAATTTGGAATTTTGAATCTTCCATCTGCATTGCTTGGATACTCCTTTGCCATTTGTATTTTTTTTTTTTTTTCTAAATAAAATAGTAAGAGGAGGCAAACTGTAACTATTCTACCTAGATCTTACTATAGTTGCCCTTTGCTTGTTCTACCATGGTATCTTCTTATCCATAGTGCTTTTAAACTCATGCATTAGGACATACTGGTCAATTGCTTCAAGGCACTTGATCATATATTACAAATCAGTAATATATAATGCTTTTTCTTTATTCTTTTTTGATAAGTAGTAATTACTGAAATTTGATTATAAAAGAGGATATACCTTAAGCATACAGCCTATACAGGATGTAGACAAAAGGTTTATCTCAGTAATTAATTCAAAGTTCATATTTTCCTTGAAATCTAGAAAAAAAAAATAATAATAATAAAAAAGGAGGAGAAAACTGGTTGCACCCAAAAAGAAGCATTCGTTCATATCTCATTATCTTGCATCAATATAGAATTAGCGTAGTAGGGCTTGTAGACAAATGTACAAGTTAATTTTGTGTAGTAGGGCT
>NC_081550.1:5112617-5117339 GCF_901000735.1 Corylus avellana
TACTATTACTGCCATCAAATATTGTTGTAGAATTCGAATTCCCCTTCCGCTCATCGACCTTGAGTTTTCTTCTCTTTCTTGGATGAGTAGTGTGAGGCTCATGAAATTCATAAACAATAAAAACAGCATACCCCTTCCAGTGCGTATATGAGCCCAAATATGAATGTAATTGAATTGTTCCAAACAAATTAGTGCTTTTAATGTTGAACCACTCTGGGATTCCTGATCCCACCAACGCAGGGCCGCATGCTATAGGAGAAAAATCTTGGTGCTGTAAAATAAAAACCAAAGAGAAAAAGATGTTAAAGCTATTACAAAAGAATATTATAACTTAATTAATTTAGTGTGTTAAAAAAGAGACTCACACTTTCTGTACTCCATAAATGACTTCGCGGATGCAGATGGAGGATTTTGAAGGGATTTCCATCATAATCAAAATAAGCTTGTACAACAGAGCAATCAATGCTCCTTAATTTTTCATTTGAACTCCTCCACATCTCCATTTGCTTATTATAAAATGACTCCAGCAATGGACAATTTTCTACACTCAAGGCTTCTAATCCCAATGGAAGATTCGGCAATACTTGAAGCCAACTACAATCATCCAAGTCAAGCTGATGAAGATTTAAAAGTTGAGCCACACTATCTGGTATTCTTGTAAATTTGTTCCCACTCAAATTTAAATAATAAAGGCAGGATAAGCAACTAAGATCATTGGGGATCGCTCCATCTGATAGATTGCAATAAGTCAAACTTAGTGCTATTAAAGAGCTTAAACATGAGAATGAATTTGGGAGCAAAAGACTTATCATGGGATCTGGTCCACTACCTATCGGAAATTCCCTTGTAGCACTTCCACCTACATAAAGGCACTTTAGACATTTCATGCCACTGAACAAGTTCTTTGGGATTTTCTCTAGTCTTGAGCAATCAGATATATCGAGAATTTTAAGAGACGACAACCTCTTAAATGATAGTGGTATCTTTTTTATGGCAGTCTCATTCAAAGAAAGATATTGCAAAGATGTCATATTACCCACATTATCTGAAATTTTGTTGAGTCTTGAACAGCCAGAAAGATTAAGACGTTTAAGAGATTCCAAGCTGATCATCTCGTCTGGAAGTCTCTTGAGATGTTTGCAATTCATTAGATTCAACCCTTTAAGCCGTCTTAGAAATCCAATGGATCGGTGGACCTTGGACAGATTTGTACAATATGAAAGCTTTAGTTCCTCAAGATTTGGGACTCCGCTCAAATTTGGTGTCTCGATCAAGTTTTGAGACTTACTTAGGTCAATGAGTTTCAATTTGTCAAAACTCTGTTATAGAAGACCGATGAATAGTTAGATAAAATGAAGAAGAGTAAAAGGACTACGAAGAATAAGAATAAATTAAATTTGCATAAGCCAAAATCTTACATTCCCTCCAACCCATAGTTGCTTGATGCAGCTCTCATGCATTATGAGCTCAACAAGATTGTCTGATTGGAAATTGGTCGGCAAGGATTCTAAAGGATATTGCCACCATTCCATAACGCATAACTCATTGCTTAGCATGAAATTCGAAGCATCTCCATGCCATTCCAGATTAGTGCATAAATTATCATGATATGCATAGAAGTAATGACAGCGAATCTGAAGCAATTTCAATTTTTTCATCTTTGAGAAGGCTTCAAACTTTAGTTGCTCCGGTTTCTTTAAAGGTAAGTTTAGGACGATACCTTTAACCGCATCAGTTCCCTAATAACAAACAAAAATGAAATTAGTATGATGGAAATATTTGGAAATTAATACTTGGGAGAATTACTATAAAAAATGTACTTCTCTATGTTTATGTCTAATCCACTTACAGTATCATTTTTCAATACGTCAATGACATCCTTATCATGATATAATCTACTACGTTTGCCAGGCTCTGCAGACTCATCATGAACTATTTTTTGACCCATTTTTTGTAACAAATCATGCATCTTCAATGTTTCGAACTTTGAGATGGTTATAAGAGATTTGTCCACAAGAACTTTGATATTGATGTTCGGATGGTAACCCAAACCTTTTAGTTTGTGTATGATGCTACCCATATGTGCTCCATTGAAGAAGAATGCAATATCTAAAAACATCTGTTTCTCCAGAGGCTCCAATCCATCAAAACTTATTTTAAGTTTATCCAAAATTTTTGCGTTAGGATTTTCTTTTAGGAAATCCCTCGCACTTTCCCATTCATCAATGTTTCTGCCAAATAAGAAGGAACCAAAAACTTCAAGAGCTAAAGGAAGGCCTTGAGCGTAATTCACAACTTCCTTAGACAATTCCACATAATTTTCTTCGGGATGGGATTTCTTGAAGGCTTTCCTACTAAAGAGCTGTAAAGCTTCATTATTATTCATCTTCTTTACCTTATAGGTGTCATTCACAACTCTATTTAGCAAATGATGATCTCTACTTGTTATAAGGATCCTACTTCCTCGACCAAACCAATCATGGCTCCCTACTAATGCGTTTAGTTGTTCTTCTCCATCCACATTGTCAAGAACAATAAAAACCTTTTTACTTTGTAGTCTGCTCATTATCACTCTGCTTGCCCCATAGTCATTCCATATATTTATTTCTCTTTCCATGAGGATCTCAAAAATAAGTTGTTTTTGTAAATAAAGTAAACCATGAGTTATGGTTTCTTCTCTAATATTAGCAATATAGCAACTAGCTTCAAATTGATGAGACACCCTTTCATAAATGAATTTTGACATGGTTGTCTTCCCAATTCCACCCATCCCATGAATCCCCAAAAAGAGAACATCATCCAACCCTATACAAAGTTTGCTCATAATTTCCTCCGCACGGGATTCTATTCCAACAAGACCCTTGGAAACATTTGAGAAGTTAACCAATCCTCTAAATATCGTTCTACTAATTTCTTCAACAACTTTTGATTCGTGAGTACTGTAGAAAAGATAGGACATCAGTATAACCATAGATCGAGAGACATATGTTTAATCATGTACAATGGTTAGCTTCATTTAACAAATAAATGAGAATTCTTAATTTATAATGTATCACCATAATTAAGATTTAATTTGCTTGGACGGTCTAATAAAGAATCGTGTTTTTTTTTTTTCTCACTTGACTATAAAAAGTTTGCAATGTCACATTTTCATTGGGTTTTTTTGTTAATTCCTAATGAAGGATGCCAAAATACCCAAAATACACATTTTTATAGTAAAATAAAAAAAAAAAATAAGTTGATGCCAACTAGGCTAACCAATGGCCAAGCTGTGGGTTCTGTTTTTTTTTTTTTTTTAAGAAATATTAAATACAGGATTATAAGGGACATTTCACATATATTCCGTCTAATTTAACCCTAAATTTAGAGAATTTCACATATACTAAATTGAGAATTTTCAAAATTTAGAGAAATGATTGCAAATGCATTGAAAGTTTAGGAGGTTAAATGAAGTCTCCCCTTAAATTATTTGTATGCTTCTTGTATTCCCTTTTTCGAAGTCTTTCTTTTCTTTTATCTTCACAATAAGAAAAAGATATCACAAATAGACCAATTAAATACATTTACTACATATAATCTGCTTTTTTTAATCAAAGCAATTCTGCACCAACTGTAAATTTGTGAGACAATGATAGAGGTTAAAAAGACTATTCATTGTCAACAAATCGTAAGGAATTAATGGTGTAAATGATCATCATGGTTGTACGTGTATGATTAATTAGAAATGGCAATAGCATTTTAATCCAAAATTTATGGTTTTCAACTCCCTCAAATATTGTTTATTAGTAAGATGTAATTTGATCATGTCACAATTTTGAAGTGATTCTTGATTTGTTATGAGTATTGTTTAAATTTTTTATTCTAAATTTCTTTATTATGATAATTTGTTTTAGCGACATCATCATATATCTAAATTATTTTTATTCTTTATTCTTTAGGTCTTGATTGCTTGTGGTACTTTTTCTACAAAATCTGTGAGTTTTTATGATGATATGATGATGCCAATAATATATGATTTAGCTAGACCCAAAAGAAAAAGAAAAGGCAACAACAAAGGGAAATAAAGATGCTTCTATCACTACAAAAATACAAACAGAAAGAATTAGAAAAGACTAATTATTTAATGTTACCTATCATGTACATGCCATCCGGAGATATTGCCCACTTCTCTCAAAGCAGCTCTCCACATTTGCATCTCATTGATGTCAATCTTGGGATCTTTTTCTTTTTTATGCCTACCAAAAGCTTTTGCAAAAGTCCCCTTCTCTTTTCGTACGTGGGAAGGATCCACGTGGTAGAAAATAGGCAAAACTTCCAGCCCCGAGTATTTCATGCATTCGACGATCTTGGTAAGTTCAATGAGGCACCATCTAGAGGAAGCGTAGTTTGGAGAGATAACAACAATCGCATACATGGATTCTTGTATTGCTTTTATGAGCTCCTTAGAAATTGTTTTTCCTTGCTCAAGCTTTTCATCGTCTCTAAACACGATAATGCCTTTTTGAACCAAAGCCGTATATAAATGGTCTGTAAAACTCTTGCGAGTGTCTTTACCGTAGAAACTGAGAAAAACATCGTATCTCCAAGGAGGTGTTGAAGAAGAAGAAGACGAAGAGACTATCTGAGTGCTCGTGGACGCCATCGATCGGAGACTTAAAAGATTGTTTAATAATGGAATATTAGTACGTAGTTTGCAGATTTCAAGAATTAGGCTTCATCAGT
>NC_081550.1:5117439-5126562 GCF_901000735.1 Corylus avellana
AGGTCAATGGGCATTAAGATAAAACAAAAAATGTTGACGTTTCCATCCCAGAGGATTAGACGCGAACCGACAAAGAAAAGGAGAAGAATAGCGCACGAATGACGAGCGAACACAGAGCCACCTCACTCCGCAGCTCTACAACTTCGACATTGTACAAGAGTTTTAGAGGTGCGTTTCTAATTTTACCCATTCTCTCTCTCTCTCGTCTATTTGACTCTAGGCTTAATTTTGATATTTGGTAATTTTGTTCTTGTTTTGGTGTTGATGGTGATATGGGTTTGTGTTGCTATTTTTCCTTTTTCTTCATTCGTTTCTTTCTGTTTCTTTTCTGACAAAGTTTCTAGGAATTCAAAGTATTTTAAGTTTTCGTAGATTTAAGACAATGATAATATTATGATTTTTCAAAGTCCTTTTTTTTTCCTCTCGTGTTTCTCTCTGTTAATTCTTGCTTTGTTTATTTTATTTATTATTGTCAAATTTCTCGAACCAGCTCAATAAACTTCCTTGGTTCCATGTTATGTACGTGGTGCTTTCTTTTACATATATAGAGTGAAATTCAGCATTAGTACGTGGTGTTTGATAAAATGTCTCTATGGTGGTTTTTTGTTCTTATTGTGAATAAAGCAGATATGAGGGGGGTTTGGCGGTGTTCTTGCACTCTTTGGTGAGCCTTTAGATGCCATTCCTCTGTTGCTTAAGCCGCTTCCTCAAAGCTTGTTGCCAAAAACCCGTCATTTTGTGAGTCTTAGATGCCATTCCTCAGTTGCTTGGGCCGCTTTCTGAAAGCTTGTTGCAAAAATCCCCCATCAATAGCCATGGTTCTTTAAGATTTTTTTGTTGCTTAGTGTGACCAATAGTGCATTGACAAAATGATTGTCAAAACTCATTTGGTGTGTGTGCCTAACTTACGGATCAAAAAAAGAAGCAACCCTTGTCATCATAATCCCTTATGCCATATGATTCAAGATAGTTAAAATTAGTGATTTATACTGAAAGAGTATGACATGGTGGCAGTAGATTTATAAAGGTAATTGAAGGATGTTGGTTTTCTATGGTATGCCTTGTTGGCTAGATCATTTATATTGGCCTGCTTCTTGTTTGCTGATATGGTAGTGTAATTAGGTTAAATTTTTGGAAAACCAGAAAATAGGATATGTGAATAACTTAATGTGGGTACATGGTGAAGTAGGTTGTTGTCATACTTTATGTATTTTTACTTTTTCTTAACATATGGATTTAATTTTGTCTTTTCTATTGTTGGCTAGGCTGGGACTAAGTGATATTTTGAAACCTGATTTGATAATGCCATTCATCCGCACAGTGCCATTTGCACACCATTTAGCATTTTACTTACATGAGGTATACAATAGTCTGGAGTTCCTATTTCCATTAGTACTTTACCTTCATACTCCAATTTACGAGTTCTATTGCTGATAGCATGCAAGGTCAATTTACTCCGGAGGATATATTGGAATTGTTGCAGAGTTCAACTTTTTGCCGACGAGTAAATTCTCCGCTTATTAAATAATTTGAAGCCCCACTTCTTGGGACTCTATCATGCGTGTCGTACTGGTAACTTTTATATTCTTAATATATAAGTTAAATTTTTCATCTTCATTATGTTTGCTTGTTTATGCTATTTTCCATATCAAATCATAGGGAGCTCAGCAAAGTTTTGAATTATTTCAATGGCAGAAGAAAGCTTGTAGGTTTGAGTTATTTATTTGTGTTTAGCAAGGTGATGTTAAGAACGGTCCTTGACACCATAGGATACTTGCATGTTTGTCAAAAAAAGCTTTTGTTGGATCCAAACGTGTGAAGGGCTGATGCTGATTTTATTTTTTGTCTGCACAATTCATTACTTAAAAAAAAAAAAAAAACAATAATAATAAGAGAGAAGAAAAAAGGTCTTATATTACCTTATTTAGGAGTGTATTATGTAATTTTTGTTTGGTTTATCCACTCATTAATTCATGGTTATTTTGTCTTTCCTCTTTTCTTACAGTCAAATTTACTGGTTTGTCTTTTCTTGAGGCACTTGAGGATTCTGTTTTGGTTTCTGGATCATCAAAGTCTGAGTCAAAGGAAGATGACAAGGATTTAAGATCTCAATCTTGTAATCGGAATGACTCTATGGAGGACACCCATTAGCAGATACACTTTCACGTATCTTTGTTCATTTCTTTTCTCCTTGATTCTGAAGAGTTGTTGGCTATCCTTTCAATACTCTCAAGCCTTCAGAAGGCCATTGAACAAATGGGAGAACTCAGAGTTGTTCCTTGCTTGCTTAGCATCATTAGAGAGAGCATTTGTAGACGTAACAAGGAGAATTGCATTGCAACCCTCCAAACCATCTGTTATAATGTGGCCTCTCGGGCCCTTAATTTGTGTAGTCATTCTCAATTACCCTTTTGTATCTTCTCATTTTGTCTAGATTCAGTTTCAGCTTCATGAGTTAATTGCTATGATTCTGGAAATAAGTAAAAGGAAGCTTTATTCATAAAATTGTCTCTTGTTTTGTTTTATTTTGCTTTTACTTGTGATTTGGTGTTGTAAGGAGGAAGTCTGCATTTTTGCGGTTTTAGCAAAGAAAGTTTGGATGAGACGTAATGTAGTAGTGCATGGAGGGGTATTTACTCTTACAATTTCAAGGGAATCCGTGTGTGCAGGGAAGTAATGTGAATGGTGGGGTGGAGGCTCCTGTCATGGAAACCACCAGTTTTTGGAAGATTTAAAGTGAATTGGGATGTGGCTCTTGATACTAAAATCAATTGTATGGGTTTGGGTGTTATTGTGAGGGATCATAAAGGATTAATACATGCTGCACTGAGCTAAACTTTAAACTGTTTACATCCCTCAGCAATAGCGGAAGCAGTTGGAGTATTACGAGCTGCTGAATTTTGTTGTGATTTGGGCTTGCATAACGTGGTTCTAGAAGGTGATTCTTTGATTGTGGTCCAAGATATTCTTGCCTTAGCTTGGAATTGGTGCGCTCATGGACAAATTGTGGCAGATATTAGGGTGGTTCTAAACTCTAGAAGGAGTTGGATGGTCATGCATACTAAAAGGGATGCGAATCAAGCGGCACATGGACTAGCCAAGCAAGTAGTTAGGAATCAAATGGATTGTATTTGGATAGAGGAAATTTCCAACTGTATTTCAAATATTGTCGTTTTAGCGCATTCTGCTCTTTCCATTTAGAGTGTTTAGCTCTAGATGTTTATTGGTATTACAATGAGACAAGATTTATTCAAAAAAAAAAAAATGGTCAAATACATACAAGCTTGGATATTATTGGTAGCAACAAAAATGTTGGTTCCTTTAACCCCATCCCTCGGACAAAGTTTTCCTCCAGATGAATTTCCTTTAACCTAGTCTATAAAACTGACATGTGTCCCTTCTTTTAATAACATGTGAGATGCACATGAATTTTTAATAAAATTTATTCCAACTTTATCCATGTTATTAAAAAAAATATGTGCATCTCATATGTTCAAGAAATACATGTTACTTTTATATATTAGATTGAAGGAAATTCCTCCAACCCAGTTTGGAGGAAAACTTTGTCCCCATCCCTCTTTCTCACATATGTGAATATCATCCCTCTTTCTCACATGTGGAGAAGGATAATCATAACGGAATGAAGATGATCAAGATCAAGCCCACTGAAGTAGAATTGGATGAAGATTTTGCAAAAGTTAATGGAATGGATCTAACTAATTCAGGATCTAGGAAATCTGGTCTGAACAATAAAACAAGCTATGATGCTAGTAATGCTCTGTTGATTGGAAAGTCTTGCAAGAAGATGTGTAGTATTGGTGATTCTGGAATCGTAAATAATATATACAATTTTACGATTATATACATCTCTTTCACTGGATCTCGCTTCCAAATTTAATCAGCGAAAACACTTGAGCAAGAATACTATATCAATGGTCGGTCATTTGATGAATTACCTATTTTTGTATCTTGAGAATTTACAAATTTTATTTTTTAAATTGTAAGAGATCCTAATCCTAAGCATAGGAAAAATGACATGAATTTCTTTTTTCTTGTCAAAGGAAAAGAAAATAAACTAACGAGCAGCTTAAATTAATCTCCTCATATTCAAGAAATAGCCCATGTGCCTTGGATGATGAGCACATTGAACCAAGCCCGTTGTTAGGATTTCACCCAATTTCAACATGCTGGTCAGTTCATTCATTGGACCATTGCATTTAAATTTCGGCCTGGCTCTGCTTTTTCGTATTTGCTGTAGTCGTTACTATACAAAATTGCAATTTGTTGGTAAGGTACATTATTAACAAAATTGAAAAATTGAAGAGACATCGCAAATAATAAGGTGGTAAATTGAACTTTTGCAGAAGCTTTTGCTAAACATGAAGCTTCTGTGAGAAAGAAAAAACCCAAGGTCGACATTGAGATGATGCGAAACTGGAGAGTTGCTTTGAGAGAAATGGGCAATATCTCGGGATGGCATCTACATGATAGATAGGTAACATATTGGCGTTATCATCATCATAAAAACTCAGATTTTGTAGAAAAAGTACCACAAGCAACGATGATATGAAGAAGTTAAAAAAATAAAAATGATTTAGATTCTTGATTTTTTATTACAATTTCAATATTTGATTACAATACACCCTTAAATAGATAATATTTTAATATCAATTAAATATGAAATATACGGAAAATATTATATTCTAACAATGTGATGAAGATAAAATTAACATAATAAAGAAATTTATCACAAAAAATAAATAAAAATCACATAAAAAACTGTACGTAACATGGTCAAATTACGTACATGTTATGAATAAACAATATTATTTGGGGGAGTTGAAATCCATAAATATTGGATTAAAATGCTATTGGCATTTCTAATTAACCATCCACAACCATGACCATTACACCAAGTCTTGTTCTTTTTAGCTCACAAATTTAAATTTCGTGCAGAATTATTGCTTCAATTAACAGAAGCAGCATTATGTAGTAAATATATTTAATTGGTCTATTTGTGATATCTTTATCTTATAATTGTGAAGATTAAAGAAAAAAAAATGACTATGAAAAAGGGAATACAAGAAGCATACAAATAATTAAAGGACCTACTAAAATTAAGAATTAAGAATGCAGCCTAACATTTTAACTTATTCAGCATTTTTTTTCTCTATGGCTATAGTTGATCTATCTTTCTTACAGGCAGGAATCAATCTTTGTCAAAGAAATTAGTAGAAAGGATACTCTGTGGATTGACTTGTAACTTCTCAATTGTTTCCAATGGTTATGTTGGAATAGAATCCCGTGTGGAGGAAATTATGACCTTACTTAGTATAGGATTGGATGTCGTTCCATTTTTAGGGATTTGTGGGATGGGAGGAATTGGAAGACAACTCTGTCAAAAGCCATTTATGAAAGAGTTTCTCATCAATTTGAAGCTAGTTGCTTTAATGCAGTTGGTATCAGATAAGAAACTAGATCTCATAGTCTACTAAATCTACAAAAACAACTTATTTCTGAGATCCTAATGGAAAGAGAAATAAATATATGCAATGAGTATGGGGCAAGGAGAGTGATAGTGAATAGACTACGTAATACACTAGATCTGAGTTATTGCAATCTATTGGATGGAGGGATCCCAATGATCTTGGTTGCTTATTCTCCCTTCGTTCTTTAAACCTAAGCGGGAACAAATTTACGGGAATACCAGATAGTGTGGCTCAACACTCTGATCTTTGTCAACTTGAGTTGGAAGATTGTAGTTGGCTTCAAGCATTGCCGAAGCTTCCATCGGGTTTACATTCCACGCGTGTAAGAAATTGTCCATCGTTGGAGTTGTTTTATAAGCAAATGGACCTGTGGAGGACTTCAAATGAAAAATAAAGGAGCATTGATTGCTCTCTTGTACAAGCTTATATTGATTATGATGGAAAACCATTCAAGATCCTCCATCTGCATCCACGAAGTCCTTTATGGAGTAAAGAAAGTGTGAGTCTCTTATATAGTGATCTCTTTTTTAACACACAAAATTAAGCTATATTGTTTCTTAATAGCTTAACATCTTTCTCTTTTTGGTTTTTATTTTGCAGAGCCAACGTTTTGGTACTGTGGTAGCATGTGGCCCAGCGCTGCTGGGATATGGAATCCCAAAGTGGTTCAACAGTAAAAGCACTAATTCGTTTGGAACAATTCAAATGCATATAGATGTGGACAGGGATTATGATTCATATGAGTGGAAGGGGTATGCTCTTTTTATTGTTTACCAATTTCATGAGCCTCACACTTACCCAAGAAAGAGAAGAAAACTCAAGGTCAATGAGCATGGGAATTCGAATTCTACAATATTTGATGACAGTGATCCTAATTTTTCCCACTTTGTTTGTCAATTTCAAGCCAATGAAGTTGATGTTACAGAATCCTTAGTCCTCTGTGCCCCTGAAGTCTCTTCCGTTGGGCCAAGTGGATTTTGGGTGTATATCCCAGCAAAGTGGTTCGGGAAAGAGAGGAATAATTTGGTTGGAAGGGGCTACCTCAAGGCTTCAATTACAGCTGGCAACCTGAAGGTAGAGGTGAAGAAGTGTGGGGCACGTGTCGTCCGTCAGCATGATGCTTCAGAGTTCTACCAAGTTCTAAACAGCATTTCTCCACATGTTTTGGATTTTCAAAGTTATGAGGAATTTTTTTATCTTTATGATACGCTAGGTCTCCTGGTCGATGGCCATATTATACAATTTAAGGGTCTCTCTCTCTCTCTCTCTCTCTCTCTCTCTCTCTCTCTCTCTCTCTCTCTTTCTTATATGATTTTAGGCTTAATTTTAATATTTGGTGATTTTGTTAATGTTTTGGTGTTGATGGTGATTTCTAACGAACTTCCCTCTTCCATGTTATTTAAATTTTTGCTTTTCCTTTACATATATTGAAATTCATCGTTTGTGCTTTAGGTTTGATAAGATGTCTCTATGGACCATGGTGGCTCTTTGGTGTTCTCATTGTGAATATAGCAGAAAAGAAGTACTCGGTGGTGTTCCAGCACTCTTTGGTGAGTCTTAGAGCCCATTCCTCAGTTGCTTAGGCCGCTTTCTGAAAGTTTGTTGCTAAAAGCCCCAGTCGTGGTTCTATTAGATTTTTTAGTTGCTTACTGTGACCGGCATTATATTGAAAAAAAAAAAAATTGCCAAAACTCATTGGGTGTGTGTGCTTAACTTACTGATCAACAAATCGAAGATACAAGTACTCCAAAAGGGAGCTCGACTGCTCACAGCAGAGACCAGCCCATTAAAACTCTAACAAACTAGCAAAATAACCCAAACCAAAAGCACCTATACAATCTGAATAAAACAGAGTATAGTGAATCTACTGCTGCAGAAGCCTATACAGTAGCCAACTAAACCAACCAATACAAACCCCCATCTGCAGCAAATAAACTTGTTTTCCTCAGGTTTTTTTAAATGAACCTGCCCCCATAATTCTGGTACGAATTTCCCAATCTATCTGCTTCAAAATCTGTTCCTCTGACCTCACCACATTACCATGTCGCAGGTCATTTTGTTGTTTCCAAATATTGTACAACACAGCACCAAGCGCCAATTTACAAAGAATTTACTCTCAGATTTTTCCCTTTTATCACCTTAATTCCATCACTCCAAAACATCATCCCATGCCACAAGGTGCGGCAGCTTTCATGCGGCTACCCAGAATCTCACACCAAATCCTTTTGCTGTAGCTGCTGAACGAAAATGTGGTCCCTGCTTTCAATACTAGCTCTGCAAAAAGCTCAGGATGCACTGGTAACTTTTATAATTTTATTATATAATTCAAATTCTTCATCTTCATCATGTTTGCTTGTTTATGCTATTTTCCATATCAAATCATAGGGAGCTCAGCGAAGTTTTGAATTATTGCCGTAGCAGAAAGCTAATTTTAATTGGTTTATCCACTCATTAACTCATGGTTATTTTGTCTTTCCTCTTTTCTTACAGACAAACTCACTGGTTTGTCTTTTCTTGAGCCACGTACTTGAGGATTCCGTTTCTGTTTCTGGAACATCAGAGTCTGATTCAAGGCAAGATGACAAGGATTGAAGATCTCAATCTTGTAACCGGAATGACTCCATGGGTGATGACAGCTCCCATTAGCAAAGACACTTTCATGCATCCTTTTTCATTTCTTTTCTCCTTGATTCTGAAGAGTTGTTGGCTATCCTTGCAATGCTATCAAGCCAGCAGAAGGGCATTGAAGAAATGGGAGAACTTGGAGCAGTTCCTTGGTTGCTTAGCATTATTAGAGAGAGCATTTCTAGACGTAACAACAAGAATTGCATTGCAACCCTCCAAACCATCTGTTTTAATGTGGCCTCTCGGGCCTTCTGTGTAGTCATTCTCAATTACCTTTTTGTATATTCTCGTTTGGTCTAGATTCAATTTCAGCTTCATTAGTTAATTGCTGTGATTCTGGGAATAAAATGAAAGGAAGCTTTATTAAAAAAATTGTATCTTCTTTTGTTTTCTTTTGCTTTTTCTGGTGATTGGGAATGGTCCAATGCATACAAGCTTGGATTTTATTGACAGCAACAAAACGTTGGATCCTTTGGCCCGATCCCTCTTTCTGACAAATCCCACTCCTTTGAGACTTCATGCTGCAGTACGTGGTTGCTGGAGTCCAATAACTCATGTTCTACCACCAAGACCTAAGGTTTGATTTTGAGCATTTTTGCTTCAAATATATATAGGTCTTTTGTATGTTTCTAGAATAGATTTTATGGGCTAATGGAAACTGACTGAATAAGAACAGAATCTTAAAGCTGGATTTCTGTTGGTCTGTGAAGAGTTTGTGGCTATTCCTCAAGCTGAGGGCCAGTTATTGACATTTCCAATTTTTGAATTGCAGCATTACAATAGGTGACTGCAGGAGTAACATTTAACATACTTTATGGTTGGGCCATTTGAAAAAAAAAACAAACAAACTATTAAGAGAGAATCACTTAGGAAGTCTACAAAGAGTACATTAATATACATATTTAAACACTACTCTAACTTAAAAGCCTAAGTTAATGAAGTTATATCTACTTAAATATATTAATTATTATTATTTTTTTTCTTTATACTTCATAAGACACTCAACAAA
>NC_081550.1:5126662-5128918 GCF_901000735.1 Corylus avellana
TATAATAGAATTTGATGTAATAGTTTACGTGGGAAGTCATTCTTTGCGTTGCATTAGCCTCATGACTTGCTGTGAAAAGTGTTTCGTTTGAAAGTGCGTTTAATTAAAAATAACAGTTTGAAAATGTAGAAAATATATTTTTAAATTGTAAATACGATTTTTAAAACACTTCACTGAATTTTTATTAACTTAATTTCGAAATTTATAGTTATTTTCAAACTGCACATTATAATACTGTTCAATCAAACAGACGCAAATGTATGATATATTTTGTGAAAAAATAATATTCTGACTCCAACCAGTACGGAATAAGCAGTTACAACAATTTATAATATCAAATTAAAAATATTGTAATTAATCAACCAAAACATCAAACCTCAAAGGATTAATACATAAACAATTTTCAACACAATTTTTGTTGACCAAGAAGAAATCATTTAAAAACTCAAAGGAAAAACCTTTTTCACGGCAGCCAAACCTAAAAATCCATTAGGAAAAATAATTACAAGGAAATAGACAGTACTTACAATTTAAACATCATGGGACTCTTTTAAAAACAGTTGTTAATTGATGAGGCGCTTTTATATTTTTCCCCAACATTTATTATGCAATGAGCCTTAAGTAAATGAAAAATGTGTTTCACAAACCTTCCGATTTTTTTTTTTTCGGAAATGATAGGAGACAACTATAAATCAGCTGCAGGAGACACTTATCGATGTTATTTATTTTGTTTAATTATGTGTGGACAAAATTTCTATCAGAGGGGTGGTTAAGTTTTATTTATGCATATTATGATTTTTTTTATTTGGATGGATCGAAATTTTAAGGACGATATTTTTATAAGGAGTGAAGAATGTAACGCTCTGAAAATTTAATAATAAATATTTAATTAAATTATATTTTAACGTATGAATAATTTAAATGAGTGTATTTTGGTTGATTAAAATATATCTTGGAAAATACAATCAAAAGGAATGTACGATTGAATTTTAAAACCGAAGAATTTCTCTAGAACACTCTGTGGATGGATAGATCGATGGACTCAATCGATAGATTGATGAAGGCACTGATCGATCGATTGACGGTTACAAAGAATAAAATAAATACCTTTCCATCACTTGCTCGTGCATGAACCATCATTTTGGTGATCCCTAATCTCTGAAAAAACCTAGGGTGGGAGAGAGAGAGAGAGAGAAAGAAAGAGTTCATACTTGATCTATTTTCAACCTTGAAGAATCTTCTATTCAAGGTAACCTTCGATCGAAACCCAGCTTTCCATATTCTATTTTATACTTTCTTTGAATGCATAAATCATATTATCTAATGTTAAATTATCAGTTATTCCAAAAATATAAGCTGATCGATCATAGGAAGATATAAATTTAATCACTTAATTATTACTTTAATATTCTCCCTTACGTGTTGGGTCTCACTTGAGCGGGAGCGGGCGGAGAGAGACATATGAACTACATCTTGCATATTCCCTATTTCTTAAATTTGTTGAATTTTTTGTTGAATTATCTTAAACTATGACATAGATCTCTAATATTTAGATGTGTTTTCCTATTTTTAGAAGCAGGGAATCTCCGACGTAAATATATGAAGGAAAAGAAAAGCACCTTCACATAGAAAGATTGGGGATTCCGTACACCTCTCTCGTCTCTTTTTCTCCTTTTTCCTTTCAACCAAACGCTGCTTCTCTATCTATTAAAATAAACAGCTTCTTGTTGTCGTAGTTGTTTGTTGATCTACCTTTCTTGAAGCCGTTGAAGCTACCCTTTAGACCATTTTATTAAAATTAATTAATAAATAGATCCTCCAGTCATTAATTAACTCGACTTAATTAATTAAAAGACCTCACATTAAATGCTGAAACATAGATTATTTTTTAAGCTTAAATGAGATGAACGGCTGAGTTTTATGAATTTGGATCCGGCTTACATGCTGTTATTAAAATAATAGCATGTATGCTGTAGTTTAATTAACGGTTAAGATTAAATTTTTTAAAATCTTTTTTCATTTTCTCTCTTCTATTAAAAGTTTTTAAAAGTAAGTCAACTTTAAAATTCAATTTTGACCGTTGAGATGTAAGCTAAATCTTGTGAATTTTAAAATCTCAAATTTAAATGAAATCCTAGGGATCTCAATCCCTCAATCCCAAGTCATTAATTTCGTATTGTATCACAACCCTATCATGATCCTGAGATTTCAATATTACACGAGCAACCCCAACAAACATGCCTAAATTTGAGTTTT
>NC_081550.1:5129018-5155061 GCF_901000735.1 Corylus avellana
AAAATGTAATTTTTCCTAAAACTTTTTTTTAGGGGTAAAAACCTTGTCGGGCCCATATAAAGGCATATATATATATATATATATATAAAGGCTTTAGAAATCCTTGGGGGTGCCATGGATCCCCAAGGCATGATGTATGTCCGCCTTTGCCTGTTCAATTTAGAAATCCTTGGGGGTGCCATGGATCCCCAAGGCATGATGTATGTCCGCCTTTGCCTGTTGGGGACGTGTCAACACCTGCAAGACAATGAACAATGAGGTAGAGAGTTTGCCAGAATCAATTGGCAGAAGATAACTTCAATGCTTAAGTCAATATCTGCTTTCATAAGGTTGTAAGAAGATGGCAGTATTTGAGAATAAGAGAGTGTTCGAATCCTCATACCTAAGTCTCCTTGGCTATTTATACCGCCTAAGTCTTATTGAAATTGATCCCCTAACTTCACAAATCCCGAGATTAGGGCATGTAAGGTGGCCATGGATGTGACACTGGGTAGCGACATGTCAACAAGGGGACGTTCCCATACCCTTTATGTAAGACTATGGGTGAAACTCGAGGATGACTCAATACGGTGTGACACATTATTTTTCTCAAGTTTTAAGGGCTTGAGAAGTGATGAATTGATTGTATCGGGCCCCACTTTGCTAACATTTAGATGATAGGGACAAGTACTTGGCAATCAACATGAGAAATGAACAAGGATTCAATTCTTAGTCTATTGTCATTGTGATTGCCAACCTGCTAGCGGTGAGAATCTTCGATTACAATATTATCAATTTAATTAACTAAGGCTTGACATTGAATTTGGATTGCTCAACGGGCCTTGGGCTTGAAAGCCGGCATGTTGAAATTGGGGGATTATGATCTTCTCCATTTCAAATTCCCTCAATTTAGTGCATTTTGAAGGGTAGTGCATTTAATGCACTACCATCATTAAAACTTTTATACAACACTACCATTCAAAATGCACTAAATAGAAGAAATTGATGAATTTTGAAATTGAGATGATCATTTTTCGAAATTGGGACAATTAAAGAATTTAAAAAACCAAAAGGTCTTCATTACTGTTACCTATTGAAAAAATAGGTTTTTCTTTTTGGGCCAGATTGAAAAGAATTATTAAAACAGCTCTTTTTTTTACACCGGGATATTGAAAAACTCATTAATTGTAAGTGCACTCTAGTCCTCCCACAAACCTGTGCTTGTTATTCCACCCAGTTCTGAACAGTGTATCCAATGCAAACTGAAAAATAGCATTAGGATGAAAGGAACTACCTATTCTTTTTTTTAAGACCAAACCCATGTTAATTTATTGGTCTCCTAATGATTTGCTAAATAAGGAGAAAGGCCTCTTTTTTTTTTTTTTTTTGGTGTGTGTTACTAACCCTTTCCTTGGAGTTGTGTTTCCTATAGTCGATGAAAGTAACTTTTTTACAAAAGGTTGAATGTATGACATAAAATTATTAAGCTAAAATAAATAAACAAATCATTTTACTTGAATTTTATTGGCCATCTCATATGGCATATATACCATTATACCAATACAAGCATATTTCTGGATCGGCTTTGGGGTGAAGAAGGCCTATAAGACACAGGGTTCTTCTCCAAGCAAGAGTTCCCTGAACATAGCCTCACACAAACCACTCTCGTGAATCATTAGATGCCCACCATCAGAAACCTCATGGTACCTGATCCAGGGGAGCTTCTTCACCAAATATCGCTGCATTTCAAATGGCACAAGTTTATCTTCATGTCCATGCCAGAGATGAACAGAGGCCTCATTGTTAGGGTATGGATTTTTAATCTCCATTGGGTCGAATTCCCAGTTCCCAAAATGCACTATTATGTCTCTATGCAGGGATTCGTAGACCCCTTGTTGTATTACCTTATGCTGCATACACAAAAACACATGACCTTGTCATAACTGGCCATAAACCATCACTAAACAAGTAAAGGGAAGCTTTACCTCATCAGGCATTGGCACTTGTGACATTTTCTGGATGGTTTCTACATCGCGTTTGTTAAAAAGAATAGGGTGTCTTTGCAAGATAGAACAATAAGGGAACCACTTCTGGGTCATCCACCAGTAGACTAGTCCAGGGGCATAATGCCCAATCCAGAGTTTCCATTGATCTCTCTTTAGTTGTTTCTTGTACACCTCATTCATCAGTTTCGGAGGAAAAGAAGGCCACCAAAAATTGATCACTGGAACCACCAGAGACACACCAGCTAGCCTGCAACATTTAATTCAACAATTTCATAAAATTCTGGTCACTTGTTGATATAATATCCCTTGTCTTCAAAGTGTTTTGTACAGGAGAGAACCAAATTGGCTTCAAAACAAAAACAAATGGATGATAAATTAAACCAAAAATGGCATGAAAATAGAAGTGGGAAAGAGTAGCTTGCCTGTGTGGTATGTATTTGAGGCAAGCCCAAACTGGGTAAGTTCCAAGTGACATTCCAATTATATAAAACCTGGGTCCTAGCTTCAATTGGTCAGCCAGTTCTTGAATATCAAATGCTTCACTCCTCACCGACCGCTTCGGATTTGGATCACTTTCACCATACCCAGCTCTGTCAAATGATACTATATACACACCCACCTCATCCATCAATTCCTGCAACCTCAAAAAACAATTATGTTCAAGATGTTTGATTTATAAGCAAAAGGGTTGGTTTGGAGCAGAATTCCTTACCTGAGAGAGTGGCAAATACATGTCTTTGGAGCTGTCAAAGCCATGGACAACGATGACTTTGTACTTGGCATTTTCTTTAGCAACACCCCTCTCTCTGTAGGCCAGATGCCTCCCATCTCCCAGCCTAATTCTTGGTGAAGTAACAGGAGGGCCATTTGGTGTTCCACATATCTTGGGAGGTGGAGGCTTAGTGCTCCTATAAGCATATATGATGACACCCACTACAAAAACCGAAGCTGCCAATGTAAACATCTCTGGCACAGACAAAGATAATGGGAAATGTGTAGAAATGTAAGAGGAGATAGACAATTGTTTGGGGTAGTGATAGTAGAAGCTGTTATAAACGTTGGTTTCTTGTTTTGGTAGCCTAATTTATTGACTTTTAGTTCATAGCTGCCCACCTAACCTTCTGGTAAAAATATTATAACATATAATCAAACGAATGGGAAAGAAATCTTCTGCATAATGGGATGCGAAGATTTAATACAAGCGAGTGCACGAAAGCAGAGTCCTTCATTGTTCAACTTTACCTGCTCGGATTGGGTATTTTGCATTTCAAAGTTGGGGAACCAAAAAAGTCATTCCCTTTCCTTTTTGTCATGCACTTTTTGTTGGAATCTAGTAGCTACTACCGGCATTTCTTTGGGTTGAATATTAATTACAATCATTATATTTACTAATTTCTATTGACTTTTAACTTTTAATATTTGGTGATTACAAGAGCTATTAGAAAAGTTGACCAAGGGCTAAGGTAACGATCCGAGGTACCTACAAAGAAAGAGAAAGATAAGCATCCGAGCTTGGTAAAATGAGCCAAGGGTGATAACTTTGATGTTTAAGTCAGTATTACTGAGAAGAATGGTTAGAAGATAAGAAATAGAATTCAAGAGAAGGAGACAAAAATACATTTTTTACCTAATGTTTGTTGCCTTTTATAGTCAGTTTTTTAGTCATTTTAAGAGTAGGGGACAAAACTAAAAAATAATAAAATTTTGGGGGTCAATTTCACAGAAGTGACTAAAATTTAGATGAAAGTTTCAATTTTTGTGATTTTTAAAATTTTAGAGGGGCCCGAAAGCCCCAAAGCTAGGGTTGATTCTGCCCGTAATTGGAGGCTTTCCTGTTGTTGTATTCCCTAGGTCATGTGACTCCTCCAAACCATCGTTTAATGCTGGGATTGTGAGAACCGACGCTAATGTATTGAGAGATAGGATCTGGTGTGGCTCTTTGTGGTTGGGTATTCGGGTCACTAGGCCTAACACGCCATGTTTAGGTATTCAGGGCGATGGGTTGGGTATTCGTAGATCTGGGCAATGGGTTGAGTATTCAGGTCACTGGGCCTAACAACAGTAAAAAAAATGAGTTCAAACTTTATTCACATCATTCATTTTCTATTTCAATTAAATATTTTATTTGTTAACAAAAAATTTCAATCCATATACAAAAAAATTGAATGTTAAAATATTAATTAAACAATCAAATTAACTATTTATTATTGGTCTAAGCTTTTAGAATAGTTGGTAAATTGAGTTTAGCTCTCCTGCTCCTGTATAGCTCTTAGCTGCGGTTTGAATACTTGCATTTCCACTCACTGAAAAAAACAAAAAAAAAAGGTTAGGTTAGGCCCTTAGGGGTGTGTCTCGTTGGTTTACCTACCCAACCGGGCCA
Organism: Corylus avellana; assembly: GCF_901000735.1. Lineage (NCBI taxonomy): Eukaryota > Viridiplantae > Streptophyta > Magnoliopsida > Fagales > Betulaceae > Corylus > Corylus avellana. The sequence continues at coordinate 5,133,384 of NC_081550.1, forward strand.
ACCGGCCCGGGTTTCAAGTTTGACTCAAGTCCAAGAAACCCAACTGGAAGGAAGGACAAGTAGCATATCTTATTTTTTGGTTTGGCAGCTAGAAAATCCCCATCACTTTAATAATTAATTCTTATTTTCGATGCAAAAAAGGGCCTGAATTTACATAATTTTATAATATAAAATTTCTTTCAAATTTTAGAAAATCCTTATGAATAATATGAAACATTAAGCTTCAGCCTTCCATTACTATTTAAATTGAAGAAAGTGAAGATAAATGAAGATTGAAAGTATTTATAATTAACAATTCATATTTAAATTTTGTGACAATCTCAAGTTGCCATCTCCACGGATAAAAATGCGAGCACAAAAATGGAAATATAGATTTTTTTTTTTTAACAAAATAAATAAATAACGTATGAATGTAAAAAATAAGAAATAGAAATATACAATGCTCCACGACATACATTTTTTTCCTAGCTTTGATACAATTAACCGGATGCCAATTGCCAATCGAGACTGCTGGTAGGGAAACGGAAAAAAAAAGTGAAAGAAGAGATTATAATGTACCAGTTGAAAATAGTTCTGATGCTTAAGTTAGTGAGTGATTCAAGCACTCTTAAAAATAGTCCATATTGCAACGCTCATAAAGCGCCCACAAAATATGCCATTATGAGACAATGAATGAAACACATTGATGTCATTTTTACTATCTTGTTTATGATACTTGTGGATTTTGTTTTGACCTAACCCTCCTACATTTACGACATGAAACTCATTTATGATTATTTTAATTCTCCTGGCATTCTTGTAATTCCGTTGCACCCCTAAGGCTAATATTTAACAAACCTAGCCCTAACAAACCGACGTGTTACATAGCTTGTTTAGTATTACTTGGATTAATGCTGCCAGTAAGTTGGTTTTTACATACTCCCCCTTGCACGCTGATGTGGTAGTGTCACGTCACACTGCCATGTCATCGCATAAGCTAGCCATACGTAAAGTATACGTATGGCTAGCATTTTTCATGTTATTTTGCATGAATTTACAATATAATGCAGCTTAATATATTTGATGTTGCAGTTTCTTTTATATATATAAGATTCCACAGGAAGGAAGTTTCTCCATTTACATTACCACCATAGCAGTATAGAAGCAATACCTAAGCAGGGAACATCAAAAGAGTTTATTTTTAGTGAGATATCATCGTAGTTTGCCTCAAAAAGAGAAGTTTATCCAAGCAAAAGTGCCCTTAAAATGGCTTCACATGTTTCACTTTTGAAGAACATCAAATGCCCTCCATCAGCAACCTCGTGATAACGAATCCATGGAAGCTTCTCTGAAATATAACGGTTGAGCTTAAAAGGAATGATCCTGTCTGCATAGCCCTGCCAAATGTGAACCGCGCCATCATTTTCAGGGAACGGATTGTTTATGTCCAAGAGATCAAATTCCCATTTGGCATAACCAGCCAATATATCTCGATGCAGTGATTCATAAACACCTTGCTGTTTTATCTTTTCCTGAATCCAGAAACATAAACGAGTATTAACAGCTGAAGAATCTCCTGTTTTTACTCCTTGCATCATCCGAAATGCAGTTCCGAAGTTTGTGATGGATCTTAGAAACTACTGAATTCATGATTTTACCAAGGCCAACTTTTGATTTCAAAGCATATATCTATAGTAGCACATAGGTGATTCAACCAACAGTGAATTTGAAATTAAAAACAACGTAGCATCCTTATAAAAAGAAATATTAATGTCGTGCGACAAACCAAAAAAAGTGTGGGATATGTGACTACCTGGCCTACACTTGGAGCCTCTAACAAACTCTTCAAGATCTCTAAATCTTGGTCGCCGAACATTGTTCCTCGTTCCGTCATCAATGAAGGGAACCATGTCTGAGTCATCCACCAATAGAATAACCAAGGAGTGTAATGTGCAATCCGAAATGACCTTTGGTAGGATGAAGGCAGAGTCTTAAATGCTTCTCTTGATAGATTGGCAGGAAAAATAGGCCACCAGTAGTGCACAAAAGGAACAACCAGGGAAGCTCCTGACAACCTGCAAATAATGTCTCCGTAACATATGGAAAGAAACCAATCAGAACATTAAAAAAGAAATGGTGGTAGTTGAAGTAAGGAGCATGCCTATGTGGTATGTACTTCAGGCAACTCCAAATAGGGTAAGCTCCCATTGAGATCCCAATTACATAAAATTTGGACCCAATCTGCAATTGATCAGCTAGTTCTTGAATATCAAATGCTTCACTCTTCACTGAGCGAGAAGGATATGGATCACTGTCTCCATAACCTGCTCTGTCGAAGAACAGAATATATATCTTTAGCTCCTCTATAAGTTCCTGAAAATAAAATATATTCACCAATTTACTATATTTTACAGCATATTAAACAGAATAGTGCAAAATGCATTCCAGTTCAATGAGTGTAAAAAAAGAAATGTCCTTGTAGAAATGATTCCATTGAAGATCAAAGTATAAATATCCAGGTAGATCCAGTACCGAATACAGTCTTACATCTAAAGGTAATAGAAGACAAAATGGAAGCTTGATTTTGATCATCTTTATTTCCGGTATTAGCTATCAGTATTTCAGATATATAACCTCTACATTGCAATAAAGACTTCCTATATTGCCGTTAATCATCAAGAAAACAAGGCATTTTGATTTTTGGTGCAATGATAAAAGTCTTGGGCATTCAAGTGCAAGTGTGATAGCAAAGCTCAGGGCCATATCCAGGTTTACCCCAAGGATCCTACTTTGACAGCAGCAGCCAGCAAGACTATGTAATAGCCTTCCTTTCTATTATTTGCATCTGAACAAACTTTAATACATATTTAGAGTGCATACATTAATGCTACATGAGCCATACTCACCACGGAATGGATGAGGTGGGAGTTCTCCCAGAAATAAACAATAAATACATAAAATGTAAAATGGAACAAATCAGTGACTATAAGATCCCACTAAACAAATAGTAAGAACTGATAGTTTTGTACAAACACATGACAATCAAAGAACAAAAACAAGGAGATAATTCGAGCAACGAGCTCACGGTTGTATGCTCTGTTTTCTCATTTACGCTTAACTTTTGTACTGAATACAAAACAATATAATAGACCTAAAGGCAACATAAAGACTAAAATACTCTTAGTATATACATATATTCTCTAACAAGAAAGACTTTTTGCTGCATCTTCCAGACCAATATCTCTCTCTCTCTCTCTGTGTCATCTTTTCATTCAAGGATCTTCATTGCAGTTAAAACAAATAAAAGCAATCAACTTAGATAACATGATTTTCTTTTTCTTTCCCCACATATCCTGGAAATCAGATTTAAGTGCTAATTCTTCTATCCAGCTGGTCCTTGAAACAGGAAATTCAACCACATTTCTGAACAAGTTAAAAAAGTCTGCAACAATTAAATAAGCAGAGTTAGTTCATACTTGTGGGACAGGTAGAGCCAGATCTTTTGAGCTGTCAAAGCCATGAACGACAATGATCTTGTACTTAGCCTCTTCCTTTGGAACTCCAGACTCCCTGTAGGCCAAATGCCTTCCATCACTGAGTTTCACTCTAGGTGAAGTGATAGGAGGACCATCTGGTGATCCACATATTTTGGGAGGTGGAGGCTTCAATGCCTGATAAGCCCACCCCAAAAAACCCACCGCCAATGCCACTGCAATTGGTGCAATCATAGCTGGAGAATGTGATATCATAGTTAGTACCATGTAAGTAACAAGATAAAAGAACCAACTACGAAGAAGGAAAACTTTTCCAAAAAATATATGAGTTGCAAAGTTCTTGATGTAATATTTTTGTGAAATACAGCACATATAGACAATACCAGGCAGGGTCTCCTTATCTTTCATGGGGCTTCAGATGTTGATCGTTTTATAAGGACTCATTCATTTTGACTGTTTGCTATCATTATACTAGCACAAGGTTTATTCTAAAAATGTTAAATTTCCAGAAAGCAGCTACTACAATGTTTGTGTTTTTCTCCTCTATATGATTACTAGCAAAAATAAATGTCAACAGGAGAAGATCATCAAGTTTGGGCAGGAGTTTGAACTCATATATCTCGAATTACCACAAACATTGAAGTTGATTAGAAACTGTCCACCAGTAAAACAAGGTAATGCAAGTCAATATAAAGCAATAGCTATTTATGCAGCATAACAAGCCACTAAAACGATATTCAATGATATCAGTTGACCAATTATTCAAAAGCTTAAGCTAATAGGCCCATTGAGTGAAATATTTAATTGAATGGGAGTTGAATTACGAAGACAAGATTTGACATGACCTCTGCTATGATACAATATTAAATCATCAATTATCCCAAAAGTTTAAGTTGGTAGGAAATTGTGAATTTAATTATTTAATTAATGATCTAACAAATGACTCGGTTTCTTCATGATTAGTGGATTCAATGGCATGGCATGGCAGCCCTATAAAAAGTGCTTGGGTGGCATAATGATTGATAAATGAGTCCCACTTGTATAAACTCAGCGATTTCAACAGTGTAATAGGTCAAGGATAACCAGATCTTTTTATTATCTAACCTCCATGTCTAAAAAGGAAAATGGACGAGGTACTCTCATTGAGATAGATTAGACAATTCATACAGGAAAGGAAAAACACAATGAAACTATGCAGAAGCACAGACTGGAGTAGTCCTTTAATGTTTGATACCAAGTAATAATATAAATAATTCAGTTTTTATCAGCAACTTAAATGTATACATAATTGAAATGAGACATAAATTTTAAATAATGAAGAAGAGATTATTTTCACACAAAAAGGAGTTTGTGCAGTGGGCACACATTCAATTATAAAGGCTGAGGACTCATGGTTATGACTTGAAAAGCAAATATGACACCAGATAAAATAATTTCAGATAACTTTTTTGATTAAAGTATTTTGTGGGAGATTAATTTCAAAGAAACTAGGTGCCCTGCCAACCCCAAATAGCTGATCTTTGTTGTATTGGGTTGAGTTTATTAATTACGGAGTTTATGAACTTAATAACATCATTAAGTTGTTGACTTGTTGTCACAGACTAATAATTCACAAATTATAAATATGACTTCATTCTGCTCAACCAAAAAATCTTATTTTAATTTTACCGCCCCATATGCAGTTGAATCAAGTCTGCCTCTTAATTAAATCGGACAAATAGCACTTCTAATTGGGATTAAGCCTTTAAACTGCTATAGGAAAGTCCATGAGATAATTTATTAAGAACTGATTTAGATTACATTGACTTCATTTCTTAATAAATAAGAACATTGCAAGTTACAATTTTCACAAGTACACAACAAAAAGGTCAAGCAAGTAGACCACAGATCATCTCCAAGAGTACGCAAACCCAAACTAATTTCACTTACCAAGATTTGCTGTCATCTTTCGGATTCATCAAAAGTGAAAGTGCTATCGCCAAACTAAGACCATATCATTCTAAAAAGCAATCCAATTAACAAGACAACTCTACATTTCCCTTAAAAACACGGAAAATATACTAAATTTTCACTCTATCTGATCTAAATGAATCAAATTTAAGCAAAATAAAACGAACCCATAAACAAGAACTGAAATTCAAACAAAATAAGATAGAAAAAGTGAAAATTTGCGAAAACCCACCTGAAGGAAGTGGAAGAAGAGAAGTGGGTTTGGCTTTGATCTTCCTGGTGTGAGCCCTGGCTTGCGCAGCATAAACTTTCTTGCTTGTCCCACCAGCCATTCCTTCCAATTGCAAGAGTACAATCACTCTGCATAGGACAAACAAGTGACGAAGACCCACCAGAGAGTTTGAACCGCAGAATCGCAGGCAAGTGAAGGCGCATTTTTTCTTTTTTTAAGAAAAGGAGGGTCCAGATAAAACGTACGCGTACAGCGTGCAAATTGCAATGCCATTATAGGCCATTGTGCTTAATGATTTGTAAAAGACCGGTGGGTGCAAGTCATTTTCATCAGAGGAATTCACTCACACTCCTCCTATAACACTCTGAAGCGCAAAGACTTTTTTTTGTTTTTTTTAACGTATCCACACAAGGAAAAAGAAGGGAAAGGTAGAGAAAATAAAAACTTGTGAGTTTGGCTTTATGATTGAGCTATGCCTTGTGACAACGCACACACTTTTTCATGGTCCACTGAAAATCACTATTAATTTATTTAGAATTTAATAATAATCATTAAAAAATTAATATTAATTTTTAATCTCCCATTCGAGAGAAATATCAAGAGATTAGTGCCACGGGCTTCTCCCGTAATTCGGTATTTGTTGCAGAATCAGATTTACTGAATTTAATATATGCTTTTATAAGTTACTTCAAGTAACACTTCATTAGTAAATATTTAGTGATTGACTACATAGTTTATTTATTACATATACATGTTCCAATAATTAATTTTCCGTTGATGATTTTATAAGTTAAATAATCAGTTTTTACTTTTCCACATATATAATAAATAGTATTTACTTTTCCATTATTTATTAAATATAAGTGACTTATTACAATTTCTTATAAAATGTCTCGTTAAGAGATGAGAAACTTTGTTATTTGGTAGTTTTACTTCTTTGATGAAAACAAAATCTATAAGTACGATTTTTATTCTTGTTAAATACTTTTTACTTCTTTTATCCTAAGAGTAATGTTATATGTTAAAACAGTTTTTGGTATGGTGATCTACAAGGCCAATTCGTAATCTTCTCCTACGCTCCTTTTTCCGATATGCAAGACACAATGGTTCAGAGAATACACCAAAATGTTTCTGATGGATCTTCCTTCGATGCTAAAGTTAATTTCCTTTTTTTTTTTTGTAGTTCAAGAACCAGAAAACATATCGCATACGTGAGCATATTTATAGACTAGGTTGCCCATCGCTAAAGATGGTAATCGGGCTGGGAATCCGGAATCCAAGAGTAATTGACAGATGAATTAATAATCTAATCCTCTGGCTGTTACGGGCTAAGTGTAATTGTCTTGATAATTAATGTGATCCCTCAAATGGCTTGTAACCACCTCGATAGTTAATGCATATCCCATGATTGGCACATACTATAAACAATAAATATGTTGCTCTCTTGCTTGGCTATTATGACAAGCTCAGTTGGTAATCTCTCCCGAGCTTCCTTTCCACATTTCCTTATCTTCTGCACCCGAACATGCTCTCCCAAGGTAGTGTGAGTCTTTGATGGCACCGACTTCCTATGGGTCATTCAGGTTCATGGGTCAGGTCCTATCGTGTTGAGTTATAGGTATACATGTAATCAGGGGCGGAATTAGAATCTTAGGTTTGGGGTGGGCAAAACTATTAAAAAAAAAAAATTTTGGGTGTTGCAAAAAAATGTTTTTAAGTTAATATCTTAAAAAAAAAAAAAAAAAAAATTGAGAATGTTTTAAAATTTTGGGTAGGGCCACAACCCCCCAAAGCCTTAGCTGGGTCCACCCCTACATGCAATTATATAACTCAACACGAATACAACTCATTTTAATTAATCATATTAAATCCATTAATCCTAACATGAACTATCTAACTAACATGTGACATGATACGCTTCACATAATTCATTTAATAAATAAATTGTGTTTGGTTGATATAAACATGACCCGTTTCAAGCTATTTAATATAAAAATAATACATATTCAGATGCTCAAAAAGTGCCCACAAAATATACCATAGGATGAATGAAACACATTGATGCCATTTTTGTTATTTTGTTTACGATACTTAAGGATTTTGTTTTGACCTAACGCTTTCCGCATTATGACATTAAACTCATTTAGTATTATTTTAATTCCCCTGACATCCTCATAATTCCTTTGCGCCTCTAAGGCTAATAATTAACAAATCTAGCCCTAACAAACTAGGGGTGTTACATAGGTTGTTTATTATTACTTGGATTAATGTTACTTGTACATAGGTTTTTACATACTCTCCCTTGCATGCTAATGTGGTAGTGTCGCAACAATCGCACTTACATGTCATCGCATAAGCTAGCCCTATGTAAAGTATACATATGGTTCGGCATATAGCTTACATTCACACATTAAAGTCTTATAGGTTACATGTATATTTCCTTAATTTATGATGTGAGTATACAACTCTATTTATAGATCTTTACATGTAATTTAAAAGAAAAATGATAAAGGCACAACTTAAACCTAACTTTGGCCCAACTTTTCTCTTTAAGTTTTTTTTTTTAAAAAAAACTGCATGTGGAGGAGAGAGAGAGCCTTAAACTAGAGAGAGAGAAATTTGCTCTAAAAGTTGGGCCAAAGTTGAGTTTAAGTTGTGACTGTATCACACCTCGATTTAAAATATTTCAAATACAAACATATCTCTTAAATTAGGATTAACAAATATTATCTAAATCTCTTTATTTATGGAATACAAAATCAACATTTATTCTAAAATATTTATATTCTTAACAGTATTTGACCTTTCAGATAAAGCAAGGTCAGATAAGATGTTCTTATATATATATATATATATGATGCCAGAAGAAGAAAGTTTCTCCATTTACATTACCACCATAGCAGTATAGAAGCAATACAAAAGCAGGAAACATCAAAGAGTTTATTTTTAGTGAGATACCATAGTAGTTTGCCTCAAAAAGAGAAGTTTATCCAAGCAAAAGTGCCCTTAAAATGGCTTCACATGTTTCACTTTTGAAGAACATCAGATGCCCTCCATCAGGAACCTCGTGATAACGAATCCATGGAAGCTTCTCTGAAATATAACGGGTGAGCTTAAAAGGAACGATCCTGTCTGCATAGCCCTGCCAAATGTGAACTGCACCGTCATTGTCAGGGAACGGATTGTTTATGTCCAAGAGATCAAATTCCCATTTGCCATAACCAGCCAATATATCTCGATGCAGTGATTCATAAACACCTTGCTGTTTTATCTTTTCCTGAATTCAGAAACATAAACTTGTATTAACAGCTGAAGAATCTCCTGTTTTTACTCATTGCCTAATCCGAAATGCAGTTTCACAGTTTGTGATGGACCTTAGAAATTACTGAATTCAAGATTTTACAAAGGCCAACTTTTGAGTTTAATTCATATATCTTTAGTAGAAGATAGGTGATTCAACCAACAGTGAATTTGAAATAAAAAACATTGTGCCATCCTTATAAAAAGTAATATTAATGTGGTGCGACAAAACAAAAAAAAAAAGAAAAAGCGTGGGATATGTGACTACCTGGCCTACACTTGGAGCCTCTAACAAACTCTTCACGATCTCTAAATCTTGGTCGCCGAACATTGCTCCTTCATCCGTGGTCAATGAAGGGAACCATGTCTGAGTCATCCACCAATAGAATAGCAAAGGAGTGTAATGTGCAATCTGAAGTGTCCTTCGGTACGATGAAGGCAGTCTCCTAAATGCCTCTCTTGATAGATTGGCTGGAAAAATAGGCCACCAGAAGTTCAAAAAAGGAGCAACCAAGGAAGCTCCTGACAACCTGCAAATAATGTCCCAGTAACATATGGAAAGAACACTAAAAAAAAAAAAAAAAAAGGAAAATGAAAATAAATGGTGGTACGTAGTTGAAGTAAAGATCATGCCTATGTGGTATGTACTTCAGGCAACTCCAAATAGGGTAAGCTCCCAATGAGAGTCCAAATACATAAAATTTAGACCCAAGCTGCAATTGATCAGCTAGTTCTTGAATATCAAATGCTTCACTCTTCACTGAGCGAGAAGGATATGGATCACTCTCTCCATAACCTGCTCTGTCGAAGAACAGGAGATATATCTTTAGCTCCTCTATAAGTTCCTGAAAATAAAATATATTCACCAATTTACTATATTTTACAACATATTAAACAGAACAGAACAGAACAAAATGCATTCCTGTTCAATTAATGAGCGTAAGAAAAAGAAATGTCCTTGTAGTAATGATTCCATTGAAGATCAAAGTATAAATATCCAGGTAAATCCAGTACCGAATAGTCTTAAATATAAAGGTAATAGAAGACAAAATGGAAGCTTGATTTCCATCATCTTTATTTCCGGTATTAGCCGCTATCAGTATTTAACATCTACATTGCAAAAGAGACTTCCTATATATATTGCCGTTAATCATCAAGAAAACAAGTAGTGCATTTTGATTTTTGGTGCAATGATAAAAGTCTTGGGCAGTCAAGTGCAAGTGTTATAGCAAAACGTTTATGTAGCGTGACTTAGTGAGATACAAAGAAAACAGTAACAAGAAGAAAAGTTAGATATTTCTAGATCTTGAGTCTATCAAATATCTGACAAATCTTCTAAAAAAGCTAGAGCCTATAGGGTTTGAAGGAAAAGTATGAAGAAACTCAACTCTGAGTATTCTTGTTGAAGAAAACTGAATAATAATCAAAAGATGCGTTATAGGGTCTATAAAGCATGTATTTATAGGCCCCAAAACCCTAATCCTAATAAAAATACAAAATATAGTTGATTTACAATTCTACAATGGCTGTTCGGACGTAGCATAATGCCGTTCAGACGGTTACTGAAATAAAGAAGTAAAAACAAGAAAATAACATAGGTGTCCAAATGGTCTCTAGACAAGGACTTCAGATGAAGCTCTCGGGTTTAGGCTTGTCCGAATGGTCTTTGGACGAGACTCTGGACGAGCCTCTCAAGATTACTCTCATCCAAACGGTTGCAAACGAAACTCCAGACAAGGCTTTTGGGAAGACACTTCACTCTCCCAGTCTAGACAGGCTTCAGACGAGATTGCACATGAAGCCTGGAATTCAGCTTTGGCGTGAGTATGTGATCTTGTCTTGACTCTCCATGGTACGACTCCTCGAGGTGCCTCCACATGAAATCCCAAGCACTTTGATCTACATCAAAAACTTAGGGCTATATCCAGATTTACCCCAAAGATCTTACTGTTTGAATAAGTGGCTCATATTTTCTCAAACATAGATTGTAATACTAAAACTATTGGCCCATTGGGTGTAATTAAGTTTTTGTGGGTCTGGAGACAATAAGTTGTGGGGTTATTTTGGAGTTTTCCAAAATACTTACAATTAGGGTTTTCTTATAAATATGTTATATTGTAATCCTAAATAATTGAATAATAAAATATAGTTGCACTCTCATGTAGACTTAAGCACATTATCAAACCACGTAAATCTGTGTCTCGACTCTCTCTTGATCTCTCTCTTTTTTATTCCATATTATTCATTACTGTTGTGCATGATAACAACAATTTGTATCAGAGCTTCATTCTACGATGGCTGGGATTGGCGTACGTCTTCTGTGAAATTCGAAGCGATGAAGGTCGATGGAACCGATAATTTCGGGTTATGACAGAGAAGTGTCAAGGATTTGTTGGTGCAATAAGAGATGGTGAAGGTGTTATATATATATGGGATGAAACCAGCAGGTATGCCGAACATAAATTTGAAGGAACTTAAGGCTAAAGTTGTATCTACTAAGGGTGGGCATGAGTCAGTTTGGGTCGCTTTTTGGTCGTTTCTGCTACCCGGCTTGCACCCAGGGGGTTTGAAAAATCCTATTTGCAACCCGGATACAGTGAACCCTATCCACCAGGTTTCAGGTTGGATGAGGCAGGTTGAACGTGGCGGGTTGGGCGTGTCGGGTCGGGTGTTTCTCAAAATATTGATTATAACCATGATGTAGATACTTCACAAAAGCTTTAACACTCAATTTAACAACAATCAAGAACTTAAAGAAAGTGAGATGTAACAATATCTTACCAATGAAATCAGGGATTATATGACCATTGGAAAATCTACCAGTGGGGTACTTAAAAAAGGATTCACTGTACGGGGCCAAAATTTGCCTAGAAATTGGTTGTATTGTTGATATAGTTATTTTTTCCCGCATAGAATAACGAATCCCCAAAGATGAATAAGGAAGCATGTTTTTCCGGTCGGCAAAGCAGGGTGGCGAGAGAGAGGGAGCAACGAGAAGAGGAACGGAGGACCGGCGAGAGAGAGAAGGTGCAACGAGCAGAGGAGCGGCGAGACTTGTGAGAGTGAGAGAGGACTGAGGAGGCGACGAGAGAGGGAGCAACTTAGAAGAATTAGGGTTTTTTCTTTTTCTTTTATTTACTAAGGGGCGGATCGGGGCGGGGCAGGAACCTGCTGCCCAAAATTGTATCTACCCGGCCACGCCCCGCACGGGTTGGAAGAAATCCAACCCGTTTTCGCAAAAAATGCAACATGAGCCATACCACAGAATGGATGAGGTGGGAGTTCTCCCTGAAATAAACAATAAATATATAAAATGTAAAATGGAACAAATCAGTGATTATAAGATCCCACTAAACAAATAGTAAGAACGACTTTTTGTACAAACTCATGACAATCAAAGAACAAAAACTAGGAGATAATTCGAGCAACCAGCGCATGGCTGTATGCTCTGTTTTCTCATTTACGCTTAACTTTTGTATTGAATACAAAACAATATAATAGACCTAATGGCAACATAAAGACTAAAATACTCCAAGTATATATATATATATTCTCTAACAAGAATGACTTTTTGCTCACCTTCCAGACCAATATCGCTCTCTCTCATCGTTTCATTCAAGGACCATTGTAGTTAAAACAAATACAAGCAACCAAGTTAGATAACATGATTTTCTTTTTCTTTCCCCACATTTCCTGGAAATCAGATTTGAGTGCTAATTTCCTTGAAACAGGAAATTCAACTACATTTCTGAACAAGTTAAAAAAGTCAGCAACAATTAAAGAAGCAGAGTTAGTTCATACTTGTGGAATAGGTAGACTCAGATCTTTTGAGCTGTTAATGCCATGAACAACAATGATCTTGTACTTAGCTTCTTCCTTTGGAACTCCAGCCTCCCTGTAGGCCAAATGCCTTCCATCATTGAGTTTCACCCTAGGTGAAGTGATAGGAGGACCACCTGGTGATCCACATATTTTGGGAGGTGGAGGCTTCAATGCCTGAAAAGCCCACCCCAGAAAACCCACCGCCAATGCCACTACAATTGGTGCAATCATAGCTGAAGAATGTGATATCATAGTTAGTACCATGTAAGCAACAAGATAAAAGAACCAACTACAAAGAAGGAAAACTTTTCCAAAAAATATAAGAGTTGCAAAGTTCTTGATGTAATATTTTTGTGAAACACAGCACATATAGACAATACCATGCAGGGTCTCCTTATCTTTCACGGGGCTTCAGATGTTGACCGTTTTATAAAACAAGGCAATGCAAGTCATATAAAGAAATAGCTATATATGCAACATAAAAAGTCACTACAATGGTATTAGTTGACCAATTATTTCAAAACCTTAAGCTAATAGGCTCATTGAGTGAAATATTTAATAGAATGGGAGTTGAATTACGAAGACAAGATTTGACATGACCTGTGCTATGATATAATATTAAATCATCAATTATCTTAAAAGTTTAAGCTGGTAGGAAATTGTGAATTTAAATATTTAATTAATGTTCTAACAAATGACTCGGTTTCTTCAAGATTAGTGGATTCAATTGAAAGCATATAAAATAATTATGCTACAATAAAACGCAGTGGAAATAAAGGATTTAGAATCACCACCAACCATTGTTGCTCAAGTGTAATGAAGAACCTCTAAGCAATATCAATCTCCAGCAATATGAACCTCTATAAAACAAAATAGAAAAGGGATCTTATGACCTATGCCTACAAGTACCAAATAATGGAATACACATGGCTTTTTATAAGTAGGCCAGGGACCCTTATTCTTAAATGTTATTGATTTTGCTCCTCTCATCCAAAAGCAAAATCACTCAATAAAATTAATTTCATCAACTCCATAACATCTTTTAGAATTTCATAGCATCTTTTGGCTATAATAAATCACTTGATTATCGTAACCATAATTATAATAAATATAGTAAATAAATGTGACATAAAGGCTATATCTCATAAGGATTTTCTTACATTCTCCCACTTTGCCCTTATTACACATAAATTCCTTACACAGTTTAGTTATATAATATGGTCATTACTTTATTTATTCTAAACATTTATGAAATTCTCCCACTCACATAAGGAATACTACTCATGAATCATGCCGGGTAAAACCATTATATAATAAGTCATCCCTTCTATGCATTACAATATATAATATCCCTTAAATTAGTACCGTATGGGCAATCAAACTTTATGAATAAACTTCCCATAAGTTATTCGGGTCCAACTTTATTTTTATCCTCATGGATAAGGTAATAAATGTGCACACAACTTTATGACAATAACTTGATGTCTATAGACTAAAAGAAAGAACTAAATACAAAATGAATCAATGAGCACCACATGACTTTTCAATAGCTTTACCTATAAACCTTTAGTCTTAGGATCCGCAATCATCAATTCGGTACTGATATGCTCAATGAGCACTTCATTTCTTTTGATCTTCTCTCTCACACGAAGGTACTTGATGTCAGTATGCTTACTTCTGCTTCGAATTTTATTATTCTTAGAGAAGAATATGACAACACGATTATCGTAGAAGATCTTTATTGGTCTTGCTATAGAATCGACAATTTTGAGACCACCAACAAAATTTCTCAGTCATAGTGCCTGTGTAGTGGCTTCGTAGCACGCAATAAATTCTACCTCCATTGTAGATGTAACAACTATAGTTTGATTGTTGCTTCTCTACAATATAGCCCTTCTAGTAAGAAGAAAGATATACCCTGAAGTTGACTTTTTGCTATCTACACATCCAGCAAAATATGAATCTAAATATCCAACCACCTCCAAATGGTTAGTGTGTATATATGTCAAACTGTAGTCCTTGGTTCATTGCAAATACCACATGACTTTTTTTGCAACTTTCCAATGTTCCAGTCCTGGGCTGCTTTGATATCGACCCAACATTCCAACTGCCATTGCAATGTCAAGTCTAGTGTAGACCTGTGAATACAATAGGCTGCCGACTGCAGATGCATATAGAATATTCTTCATCTGCTCTTGTTCCAATGCATTTTGAGGACATTGATCATTACTGAATTTATCCGCTTTAATGATAGGTGCTACAGAAGCCGAACAGTTCTTCAGTCTGAATCTCTTAAAAACTTTTTCAATGTAGGCCTTTTGAGACAGTTTTAACATTCTTTATTTTTTGTCTCTATGAATCTCTATGCCAATAACATAAGAGGCTTCACCCAAATCCTTCATTTCTAAATTTTGAGAGGAATTGCTTGGTTTCATGTAGTAAACCTAAATTATTACTTGCAAGCAAAATATCATCTACATACAACACTAGAAACATTATTTTACCCCCACTGACCTTAAGGTATATACATTGATCAACAAAGTTCTCAATAAAACCATATGAGGTAATAACTTTGTGAAATTTGATATATCATTGATGAGAGGCTTGTTTTAGCCCATAAATAGATTTTTTTTTTAGTTTGCAAGCTTTCTAAGTGTTATCATCAAAATCTTCAGGTTATTTCGTTTAAACCTCCTCTTCAAGATCGCCATTTAGAAATGCTATTTTCACATCCATTTGATGTACCTCTAGATCAAAATGAGCTACTAATGACATGATTATCCTAAATGAATCATTCTTTGATACTAGAGAGAAGATTTCATAATAATCAATGCCTTCTTTTTGCATAAAACCTTTGGCCACAAGTTTAGCTTTATATCATTCAACATTACCAGAAGCATCCTTCTTAGTTTTGTAAACCCATTTGTAGCCTACGGTTACAGCTCCCTCCAGTAAGTGAACGAGATCCCAGACTTGATTTTTAGCCATGATTCCAACTCTTTCTTCATGGCATTTAACCAGAATGTAGAGTGATCTCCACTCATGGCTTGTGAAAACGATTTTGGATCATCCTTAGGCCCAACGTAAAATCGAACTCTTGGAGGTATACAACATAATCATTATGGATTGCTAGTCTACTTATTCTAAAGGATCTTTTTAATCCTACTTCCTCCACATTTGGAGGAGGTTGAGTAAGTTCATTTTGAACTTGTTCCTCATGAGTTGGCTGACCTGAAATTGATTGAAGTTCAAGTTAATCAGTTTGGATTTCCTTGAGCTGAATCAAACATCCTTTAGATGAAGGAGCTTTAGTCAACTCTTGTGTTTCATTTGATTCAATCCTTTGAGGGTAAGCACTCCCACTATGTTCAAAATCCTCTAGAAATTTTGCATTTATAGACTCAACAATTCTAGTACTATGAGAAGGACAGTAAAACCTACCTTTGGAGTTTACTGCATAGCCAATAAAATGAACGCGTCTAATTTCTTCAGATTTGGATTGTAAATCCTCACTTCAGCAGGACAACCCTATATGTGTAAGTGATTTAAACTTGGTTTCTATCCATTTCATAATTCAAAAGGTATTTTAGGGACAGCCTTTGATGGGACCCGGTTTAATACATATACAACAGTTTTTAAGGCTTCACTCCATAGAAATAAAGGTAGCTAAGAATTACTAAGCATGCTCTTAATCATGCCTATAAGTGTGCGATTCATTCTTTCTGCTACACCATTTTATTGTGGTGTGTCAGGTATTGTGTATTGAGCAATAATGTCTTCCTCTTCAAGAAATTGAACAAATGGACCTATCATTTGTCCATTTTCTACGTACCTATACTCTCCGCCTCTATCAAATCTTATGATCTTGATTTTTTTTTCCTTTTGTTTCTCTACTTCTACTTTATAGGTCTTGAAAGCATTTAGTGTTTCAGCCTTATCATTTAGAAGTTAAAAATACATAAACCGTGTATGGCCATCAATAAAAAATAAAAAATATCTTTGACCATTCAGACAGAGAGTATAGAAAGGTCCATAGATATCTATATGTATGATTTCAAGAATCTCATAACTCTTTTTGGCATCTTTAGTGGTCTTGTTGGTTTTTGCTTTCCCTTTATGCAATCCACACAAATACCTAAATTAGTAAAGTCAAGAGTTTTTAAATCTCCATCATTTACTAATCTTTTGATGTTCTCTCTCACACAAAGGTACTTGATGTTGATATGCTTACTTCTGCTTCCACTTTTATTATTCTTAGAAAAGAATATGGCAACACGATTATCGCAGAAAATCAAGAGAAATTTTATTTTCAATGTTAAATTTACTATCTTATTCTAATTAAGTCATAAAAATAAAAACTTCCCTGTGGGGATTAATAATTAAATTTATGAATTAATTACAACGTGATGTTAATTTCCTTATGAAGTTCACGTATATAAGCTTGATGCAATTATCATTATAAAATCGAATTGTTGTGGCTCTCCCAAAATTATTTAGATAATTACTACTTCATTAATATTTAATAACTGTATAAATGCCAAAATAAAGTTCCCAATTATAAAAAAACAAACCTACATGAAAATGGGTAAACAGTATTTTCCAAAGTGAGGGGGTGCACATTGGACACTCTTAAATCCCAAGACTTTCCTTGCTAGAACTTTCCTAGACATTGCAATTTTGGATAGTACCATAAATATTCACCAACATATGTGGCTTAGTTAATTATTCTCAAGTCTAGGCATCAAACAATTTATATTTAAACAATATAAATTAAAAGTATAAACTTATTCCTATGTTCATGCATTAAAGAAACAATAATTTTAATACCGAATAATTTAAATCACAAGATAAATAAAATTGTGATATGTGAACATAGTAAATTGCATGGCCTAATGGTCTTAGAAAATGGCCTTAGCCCTTTATACCTGGAAAAATCCAGGTTCTAAACTTTTATAATGGCCCTTAGGCCCAAAAATCCAGGTTCTAAACTTTTAGGCCGTTTATAATGGCCTTAGGCCCAATTTTTTTTTTTTTAAAAAAAACGGATGGGCTACTATGATGGGTTTGTTTTCTTAATCGGGTTGGGCCACTTAATTGGGCTAAGGGTAAGAGCACTTAATTACCCAGTTTTTTATTTTTTATTTTTCTTTTATTTTTTTATTTTTTTTATATATACACTGGACCGGGCTTGGGTTAAAAATAAAACCCATACCCAATGGCCCGCATATTGACCCGGTTTCATATGGGTTTGAAACCCTACTCGGAAAAAACAAAACCTAACCCAGCATCCTTAAATCCCTAGCCGCCACCCCCTTCTCCTTCCTCATGCGCCGCCGCCCATCGGCCAATCTTATGCGCCGGCCACCAAGGGCCGCCGCCTAATGGCCTAACAAGTTTTGTCGACCGGCGAAAGGGTCGTCGTTCCACCCACCCGACACGGGCTGCCGCCTTTGTCCGTTATTGGCGACTCGGCGAAGAGGCGCCGTTATTCTCTCACAGGCGGCCGTGATGGGCTGGCGCTTGCTTCATGCGGCTGCCGTGCAAGGCCACCGTACAGCAGCCCCAGACGACGCCGACCGGCAGGAAGCCGTGGCGCCGTCCAACCCACATCCACGGGATCTTTCGACGTCACCCACACCGTCAAAACGCCGTTCATTCCCGCGCAAGCCGCTGCATCCTTTACGTGGCCAAACGCCACTTGTTTGCGGCCAGGACAGTGGTTCACGGCGGCCAGGGCAGTGGGTCACGGTGGTCAGGGCAGTTTCATTTTTGGGTCAGTTTTCTGTACTCTGGCCTCCAGGTTTCATTTTGTTTCAATATTCACGGGAACAAAAAATACAAATATTATTGAAATAAATAAATAAATAAAACAGGGCCGTGGGTTTCATTTTATTTCATTTTTTATTTTTTTAGAATTAATCAGGATACATATAATAAAAACAAAACAGGGCAGTGGGTTTCATTTTATTATTATATTTTTTTTTTGGCGGCCATTTTATTTCAACATGCAACAGAATACATATAATAAAATGCTAAGCAAAATAAATTATGCTATAATAAAACTCAAAGGAAATAAAAGATTTAGAATTACCTCCAATTAATATTGTTGCTCAAGCGTAATGAAGAATCCCCGAGCAATGTCAATCTCAATACAAACCTCTATAAAACAAAATAAAAAATGAATCTTCTTACCTATGCCTATAAGTACCAAATGATATAGGTAGGCCAAATTACTCAATAAAATTAATTTCATTAACTCCATAATATCTTTTAAAATTTCATAACATCGTTTGGCTAAAATATATCACTAGATTATCTGAATTGTAATTATAATAAATATAGTAAATAAATGTGAAATAAAGGCCAAACCGCGTAAGGATTTTCTTTCATCAATGACATGGCATGACAGCCGTATAAAAAAAAGCTTCTATTGGAAAGTCCATGAGAAAATTTATTTAAGAGTACGCAAACCAAAACTAATTTCACTTACCAAGATTTACTGTCATCTTTCGGATGATTCATCAAAAGTGAGTGCTATCTCCAAACTAAGACCATAACATTCTAAAAAGCAATCCAATTAACAAGACAACTCTACATTTCCCTTAAAAACTCGGAAGATAGTCTAAATTTTCACTCTTATCTGATCTAAATGAATCAAATTTAAGCAAAATAAGACGAACCCATAAACAATAACTGAAATTCAAACAAAATAAGATAGACAAAGTGAAAATTTGAGAAAACCCACATGAAGGAAGTGGAAGAAGGGAAGTGGGTTTGGCTTTGATCTTCCTGGTGTGAGCCCTGGCTTGCGCATGCAGCATAAACTTTCTTGCTATTCCTTCCAAGAGTACAGTCACTTTGTATAGGACAAACAAGTGACGAAGGCCCACATGAGTCTGGAGAGTTTGAACCGCAGAATCGCAGGAAAGTGAAGGACAATTTTTTCTTTTCTTACTAAGTTCCATTGTAACCATGTCAATGGGTATAAAAGCCCCATTGTAGTCTTGTTAAGGCATTCGAGCTTTCAGTATCATTTTGTAATCAACTAGCTTAGCATCCGTAGATTCTGTTTAGCTAGTTCTCAATTGTAGAAGGAGACATTACAAAGTGGCTTGAATAAGAACTCTGTTTCCTATTTTCTCGGTAAAATCCTCTTAACCAAACGCTAGTTTACTCTTATTTTCTTGTGAGAGCAAATTGTGTGTTGTTACACTCTCTCGCTCTGTTTCTCTCCCTCGATCTCTCTTGAGTATTTCTCTTCCATAGTCTCTACAATCCTCCATCTCTCATGGGTTATCATCTTCTTTCAAATATTCTCATCAGTCTGTGAAGAGGGACGAAGCAGACCTTTCATATCAAAATGCTATCTAAATGAAATTCTAACTTTTCTCTCAACTTTATTAATCCATTTGTAGGCACTCCTTTTTTCACCAAGTCAAAATACTATAAGCTCTCGGTTCTCAACGATGGCAAAACATGTGTTAGAATATAATATGGTATTATCAGTTCTGGAGACATCCTAATAGGATTTGATGCAATCCTCAACTCCAAAGTTGGCCCACGAAATGATGAGATTTAACTTTCTAGATGTTTTTTTTTTCCCAAGCACATCTTCTGCAAATTTTTTTGCCCAAAGATTTTAATATTTTTCCAAAAAGGAATTTTTGCCATTAGATTGTTTTTAAGGGTGGTCATTCGGGTTCATGGGTTGTGTCTCAATTGTGTTGAGTCATAGGTCTACATGCAATCATGGGCGAAATTAAAATTTTAGGTTTGGGATGGATAAAACTATAAAAAATAAAAATAAAAAATAAAAAATAAAAAAATGAGAATGTTTTAAAGTTTTGGGTGGAGTTAGCCCCCCAAAGCATTAGTTGGGTCTCCCGGCATGCAATTATATAATTCAAAACCAACACAACTCATTTTAATTAATCATGTTAAATTCATTAATCTTAATATGTGACCGTGTGACACGATATGACTCTCATAATTAATTTAATAAATAAATTGTGTTCGGTTGATATAAACATGACCCATTTCAACCTATTTAATATAAAAATAATACATACTCTAATGCTCAAAAAGGGCCCACAAAATATGCCATAGGATGAATAAAACACATTGATGTCATTTTTGTTATCTTGTTTATGATTGTTAGTGTATATGGGACTTTAGTCCAACATTGCTAAGGAGAGGGAGCCTTACTCGCCTCTAGCCTCTGTATAAGGAGGCCTCTACCACACCATTCCATACACCTCACACAACCATTCCCTAGGGGGATGGTAGTGTATATGTGAGACTGAGTCCCACATTGCTAAGGAGAGGGAGTCTTACTTCCTCTAGCCTCTATATAAGGAGGCCTCAATGTAACCATTTCTCTACACCTCTATATAGTATATACCTCTCAACACACTTCTCTTACGCTCTCTCTCATTCGTATGGTTAGCATTTTTCATTTTACTTTGCATAAATTTACAATATAACGCGGCCACAACCCCCCCCCACCTTTTGGCTAAAGCAAGCAAGATCAGAATAAAAGGCCAATCCCCAGGAGAGTTTTAGGCTAGATAAGATGTTGCAGTTTCTTTTATATATATATATATATATATATATATATATATGATGCCACAGGAAGAAAGTTTCTCCATTTACATTACCACCATAGCAGTATAGAAGCAATATCTAAGCAGGGGACATCAAAGAGTTTATTTTATATATATATGATGCCACAGGAAGAAAGTTTCTCCATTTACATTACCACCATAGCAGTATAGAAGCAAGACAAAAGCAGGAAACATCAAAGAGTTTATTTTTAGTGAGATACCATAGTAGTTTGCCTCAAAAAGAGAAGTTTATCCAAGCAAAAGTGCCCTTAAAATGGCTTCACATGTTTCACCTTTT
>NC_081550.1:5155161-5173227 GCF_901000735.1 Corylus avellana
CTGCCGCCTTTGTCCGTTATTGGCGACTCGGCGAAGAGGCGCCGTTATTCTCTCACAGGCGGCCGTGATGGGCTGGCGCTTGCTTCATGCGGCTGCCGTGCAAGGCCACCGTACAGCAGCCCCAGACGACGCCGACCGGCAGGAAGCCGTGGCGCCGTCCAACCCACATCCACGGGATCTTTCGACGTCACCCACACCGTCAAAACGCCGTTCATTCCCGCGCAAGCCGCTGCATCCTTTACGTGGCCAAACGCCACTTGTTTGCGGCCAGGACAGTGGTTCACGGCGGCCAGGGCAGTGGGTCACGGTGGTCAGGGCAGTTTCATTTTTGGGTCAGTTTTCTGTACTCTGGCCTCCAGGTTTCATTTTGTTTCAATATTCACGGGAACAAAAAATACAAATATTATTGAAATAAATAAATAAATAAAACAGGGCAGTGGGTTTCATTTTATTTATTTATTTTTTTTTTGGCGGCCATTTTATTTCAACATGCAACAGAATACATATAATAAAATGCTAAGCAAAATAAATTATGCTATAATAAAACTCAAAGGAAATAAAAGATTTAGAATTACCTCCAATTAATATTGTTGCTCAAGCGTAATGAAGAATCCCCGAGCAATGTCAATCTCAATACAAACCTCTATAAAACAAAATAAAAAATGAATCTTCTTACCTATGCCTATAAGTACCAAATGATATAGGTAGGCCAAATTACTCAATAAAATTAATTTCATTAACTCCATAATATCTTTTAAAATTTCATAACATCGTTTGGCTAAAATATATCACTAGATTATCTGAATTGTAATTATAATAAATATAGTAAATAAATGTGAAATAAAGGCCAAACCGCGTAAGGATTTTCTTTCATCAATGACATGGCATGACAGCCGTATAAAAAAAAGCTTCTATTGGAAAGTCCATGAGAAAATTTATTTAAGAGTACGCAAACCAAAACTAATTTCACTTACCAAGATTTACTGTCATCTTTCGGATGATTCATCAAAAGTGAGTGCTATCTCCAAACTAAGACCATAACATTCTAAAAAGCAATCCAATTAACAAGACAACTCTACATTTCCCTTAAAAACTCGGAAGATAGTCTAAATTTTCACTCTTATCTGATCTAAATGAATCAAATTTAAGCAAAATAAGACGAACCCATAAACAATAACTGAAATTCAAACAAAATAAGATAGACAAAGTGAAAATTTGAGAAAACCCACATGAAGGAAGTGGAAGAAGGGAAGTGGGTTTGGCTTTGATCTTCCTGGTGTGAGCCCTGGCTTGCGCATGCAGCATAAACTTTCTTGCTATTCCTTCCAAGAGTACAGTCACTTTGTATAGGACAAACAAGTGACGAAGGCCCACATGAGTCTGGAGAGTTTGAACCGCAGAATCGCAGGAAAGTGAAGGACAATTTTTTCTTTTCTTACTAAGTTCCATTGTAACCATGTCAATGGGTATAAAAGCCCCATTGTAGTCTTGTTAAGGCATTCGAGCTTTCAGTATCATTTTGTAATCAACTAGCTTAGCATCCGTAGATTCTGTTTAGCTAGTTCTCAATTGTAGAAGGAGACATTACAAAGTGGCTTGAATAAGAACTCTGTTTCCTATTTTCTCGGTAAAATCCTCTTAACCAAACGCTAGTTTACTCTTATTTTCTTGTGAGAGCAAATTGTGTGTTGTTACACTCTCTCGCTCTGTTTCTCTCCCTCGATCTCTCTTGAGTATTTCTCTTCCATAGTCTCTACAATCCTCCATCTCTCATGGGTTATCATCTTCTTTCAAATATTCTCATCAGTCTGTGAAGAGGGACGAAGCAGACCTTTCATATCAAAATGCTATCTAAATGAAATTCTAACTTTTCTCTCAACTTTATTAATCCATTTGTAGGCACTCCTTTTTTCACCAAGTCAAAATACTATAAGCTCTCGGTTCTCAACGATGGCAAAACATGTGTTAGAATATAATATGGTATTATCAGTTCTGGAGACATCCTAATAGGATTTGATGCAATCCTCAACTCCAAAGTTGGCCCACGAAATGATGAGATTTAACTTTCTAGATGTTTTTTTTTTCCCAAGCACATCTTCTGCAAATTTTTTTGCCCAAAGATTTTAATATTTTTCCAAAAAGGAATTTTTGCCATTAGATTGTTTTTAAGGGTGGTCATTCGGGTTCATGGGTTGTGTCTCAATTGTGTTGAGTCATAGGTCTACATGCAATCATGGGCGAAATTAAAATTTTAGGTTTGGGATGGATAAAACTATAAAAAATAAAAATAAAAAATAAAAAATAAAAAAATGAGGATGGGAAAAAATGTTTTTAAGGGTATATCTTTTTTTTTTTTAAAAAAAAAAAAATTAAGAATGTTTTAAAGTTTTGGGTGGAGTTAGCCCCCCAAAGCATTAGTTAGGTCTCCCGGCATGCAATTATATAATTCAAAACCAACACAACTCATTTTAATTAATCATGTTAAATCCATTAATCTTAACATGTGACCGTGTGACACGATATGACTCTCATAATTAATTTAATAAATAAATTGTGTTCGGTTGATATAAACATAACCCATTTCAACCTATTTAATATAAAAATAATACATACTCTAACGCTCAAAAAGGGCCCACAAAATATGCCATAGGATGAATAAAACACATTGATGTCATTTTTGTTATCTTGTTTATGATTGTTAGTGTATATGGGACTTTAGTCCAACATTGCTAAGGAGAGGGAGCCTTACTCGCCTCTAGCCTCTATATAAGGAGGCCTCTACCACACCATTCCATACACCTCACACAACCATTCCCTAGGGGGATGGTAGTGTATATGTGAGACTGAGTCCCACATTGCTAAGGAGAGGGAGTCTTACTTCCTCTAGCCTCTATATAAGGAGGCCTCAATGTAACCATTTCTCTACACCTCTATATAGTATATACCTCTCAACACACTTCTCTTACGCTCTCTCTCATTCGTATGGTTAGCATTTTTCATTTTACTTTGCATAAATTTACAATATAACGCGGCCACAACCCCCCCCCACCTTTTGGCTAAAGCAAGCAAGATCAGAATAAAAGGCCAATCCCCAGGAGAGTTTTAGGCTAGATAAGATGTTGCAGTTTCTTTTATATATATATATATATATATATATATATATATATATATATATATATATATGATGCCACAGGAAGAAAGTTTCTCCATTTACATTACCACCATAGCAGTATAGAAGCAATATCTAAGCAGGGGACATCAAAGAGTTTATTTTATATATATATGATGCCACAGGAAGAAAGTTTCTCCATTTACATTACCACCATAGCAGTATAGAAGCAAGACAAAAGCAGGAAACATCAAAGAGTTTATTTTTAGTGAGATACCATAGTAGTTTGCCTCAAAAAGAGAAGTTTATCCAAGCAAAAGTGCCCTTAAAATGGCTTCACATGTTTCACCTTTTGGCTAAAGCAAGCAACATCAAAGAGTTTATTTTTAATTAGTGAGATACCATCGTACCGTAGCATATATGCCTCAAAAAGAGAAGTTTATCCAAGCAAAAGTGCCCTCAAAATGGCTTCACATATTTCACTTTTCAAGAATATCATATGCCCTCCATCAGGAACCTCGTGATAACAAATCCATGGAAGCTTCTCTGAAATATAACGGTTGAGCTTAAAAGGAATGATCCTGTCTGCATAGGCCTGCCAAATGTGAACCGCGCCGTCATTGTTAGGGAACGGATTGTTTATGTCCAAGAGATCAAATTCCCATTTGCCATAACCAACCAATATATCTCGATGCAGTGATTCATAAACACCTTGCTGTTTTATCTTTTCCTGAATCCAGAAACATAAACGAGTATTAACAGCTGAAAAATCTCCTATTTTTACTCCTTGCCTAATCCGAAACGCAGTTTCGCAGTTTGTGATGGATCTTAGAACCTACTGAATTCAGGATTTTACAAAGGCCAACTTTTGAGTTTATTTCATACATCTTTAGTAGCACATGGGTGATTCAACCAACAGCAATGTGGCATCCTTATAAAAAGAAATATTAATGTGGTGCAACAAACCAAGAAAAAGCGTGGGATATGTGACTACCTCGCCTACACTTGGAGCCTCTAACAAACTCTTCAAGATCTCTAAATCTTGGTCGTTGAACATTGCTCCTTGATCCGTGATCAATGAAGGGAACCATGTCTGAGTCATCCACCAATAGATTAACCAAGGAGTGTAATGTGCAATCCGAATTGTCCTTCGGTGAGATGAAGGCAGTCTCCTAAATGCCTCTCTTGATAGATTGGCAGGGAAAATAGGCCACCAGAAGTTCAAAAAAGGAACAACCAAGGAAGCTCCTGACAACCTGCAAATAATGTCCCAGTAACTTATGGAAAGAACATAAAAAAAAAATAAATAAATAAAAAAAAAAAAAAAAAGGAAAATGAAAATAAATGGTGGTACGTAGTTGAAGTAAAGATCATGCCTATGTGGTATGTACTTCAGGCAACTCCAAACAGGGTAAGCTCCAAATGAGACTCCAACTACATAAAATTTAGACCCAATTTGCAATTGGTCAGCTAGTTCTTGAATATCAAATGCTTCAGTCTTCACTGAGCGAGAAGGATATGGATCACTGTCTCCATAACCTGCTCTGTCGAAGAACAGCATATATATCTTTAGCTCCTGTATAAGTTCCTGAAAATAAAATATATTCTCCAATTTACTATATTTTTACAGCATATTAAACAAAACAGAACAAAATGCATTCCTGTTCAATGAGCGTAAGAAAAAGAAATGTCCTTGTAGTAATTATTCCTTTGAAGATCAAAGTATAAATATCCACGTAAATCCAGTACCGAATACAGTCTTAAATCTAAAGGTAATAGAAGGCAAAATGGAAGCTTGATTTCCATCATCTTTATTTCGGGTTTTAGCTGCTATCAGTATTTCAGATATATAACATCTACATTGCAAAAAAGACTTCCTATATTGCCGTTAATCATCTACAAAACAAGTAGCGCATTTTGATTTTTGGTGCAATGATAAAAGTCTTGGGTGGTCAAGTGCAAGTCTTATAGCAAAACTGATGCTGCGTGACTTTGTGAAATGCAAAGAAAACAATAACAAGACGAAAAGTTAGATATTTCTAGATCTTGTGTCTATCAAAGATCTGAGAAATCTTCTCAAAACGACAGAGTCTATTTAGGGTTTGAAGGAAAAGTAGCTAGAAATTCAATTATGAGTATTATTATTTAAGAAAACTGAATAATAATCAAAAGTTGAGTTCTATGGTCTATAAAACATGTATTTATAGGCTCCAAAACCCTAAATCTAATAAAAAAAATGAAATATAGTCGGTTTCCAATTCTACGATGGCCGTCTGGACTATCATTGAAATAAAGAGGTAAAAACAAGAAAAGAACAAAGGCGTCCGTATGGTCTTCAGACGAAGCTCTCGGGTTTAGGCTTGTCCAAATATTCTTTGGACGAGACTCCAGATGAGGCTCTCAGGATTACTCGTATCCGGATGGTTGCAGATGAAACTCCAGATGAGGCTCTCGAGAAGACACTTCACTCTCCTAGTCCAGACGGGCTTCAGACGAGATTGCAGATGAAGCTCAGAATTCAGCTTCCGCACGAGTTTGTGATCTTGTCTTGACTCTCCTTGCCACGACTCCTTGGGGTGCCTCCACATTTACATCTGGATGGGTCTTCCTCATGAAATCCCAAGTACTATGATCTACATCAAAAACTCAGGGCCACTTGTTGGAACAAGTGGCTCATATTCTCTCAGGCATAGAGAGTAATACTGAAACTAATGGACCATTGGGTGTAATTAAGTTTATGTGGGCCTGAGGACAAATAAGTTTTGGAGTTTTCCAAAATACTTACAATTAGGGTATTCTTATAAATATGTTATGTTGTAACCCTTGATAATTGAATAGTAAAATATAGTTGCACTCTCCTGTGGGCGTAGGCACATTATCAAACCACGTAAATCTGTGTCTCGATTCTCTCTCTTTTTGATTCAATATTATTCATCATTGTTGTGCGTGGTAACATCAATTGGTATTACAGCTTCATTCCGCGATGGCTCGGATTGGCACATCTTTTGTAAAATTCGACTTGATGAAGTTCGATGGAACCGATAATTTCGAGTTATGGCAAAAAAATGTCAAGGATTTGTTGGTGCAACAAGGGATGATGAAGGTTTTATGTGGGATGAAACCAGAAGGTATGCCGGACATAGATTTGAAGGAACACGAGGCTAAAGCGGCAGCTACTAGGGATGGGCACGGGTCGGGTCGGGTCGATTTTCACCCATTTCTGTTATCCGACCCACACCAAGTAGGTTTGAAAAACCCTACCCGCAACCCAGATACAGTGAACCCTATCTGCCGGGTTTCAGGTTAGGCGAGTCGGGTGTTTCTCAAAATATTGATTATAACCGGGATGTAAATACTTCCCTTTTCCCTGTTTCCCTCTTATGAATAGAAAAAGAAAGGAAAAAAAAAAAAAAATTAAAAGGATGTAGTTAGGGTGTAATTAACGGCAACTTTCCATACTCAGCTGTAACAAAAGCTTTAACACTCAATTTAACAACAATCAAGAACTTAAAGATAATGAGACATAATAATATTTTACCAATGAAATCAGGCATTATACGGCCATTGGAAAATATACTGGTGGGGTACTTAAAAAATGATTCACCGAACAGGCCAAAATTTGCCTGGAAATTGGTTGTGGTGTTGAATAACGCCCAAAGACGAATAAGGAAGCATGTTTTTTCGGATGGCAAAGTGGGGCAGCGAGAGTGAGAGGGAGCAACGAAAAGAGGAGCTGCGAGAGAGAGGGAGCAAAGAGAAGAGGAGTAGCGAGAGTGAGAGAGGACTAAGGAGGCAGTATGAGAGGGAGCAACTTAGAAGAACTAGGGTTTTTTTTTTTATTTTCTGAGGAGCAGATTGGGGCGGGGCGGGCAGCCGCTGCCAAAAATTTTCTCTACCTGTAACCCGCCCCACCTCGCACGGGTTGGAAGAAATCCAACTTGTTTTTGCAAAAAATCAACTAAATCCGGGCGTATAGGGCGGGTTTTCGCCCACCCCTAGTAGCTACTATTCGGCTTTGTCTAGGGAATGACGTGATGTATCATGTCATGGACAAAGAATTTCCGGCAACAATTTGGTTGAAACTAGAATATCGGTATATGTTAAATTCGTTGACGAACAAGCTCTATCTAAAGCATCAGTTGTACAGCTTGAAGATGGCGAAGAGCTTGGATCTGAGCTAACACGTCAACGTGTTCAATCAGGTAATTGGCGATTTGAAAGGTTGATGTGACATTCGAAGAAGAAGACAAGGCGTTGATGCTATTGAATTCACTCACAACTTCTCCTACATATGAGAATTTTGTTACAACTCTAACATGGGGGAATGAGTCCCTAGAGTTAGAGGACGTTACAGGAGCCCTGTTGGCTTTTCATCAGAGAAAGAAAACTAGTGATGAAAGTTTTCAAGGAGAAGAGCTAGTTGTAAAAGGTAACCAAGAGCGTGAAAGAAGCAGTAACAATGGTGGTTCGAATGGCAAGAATTCTTGGTCAAAGTCTAGGAAGAGGAAGGACATCAATTGTTATAAGTGCGGAAATAAAGGGCACATAAAACGGGATTGTCCAGATCGTAAGAAGAACAAGGACGACAAGAATGAAGGTTCCTCAAGGTCCATGAACATAGTGGATGACAATTCAAACGATGTTGATGGTAATATGCTTTCTGTTGCATCAAATTCAAAGCATCCTTTGGATTCTCAACTCAGCATATTCGTTTCACGTGACATCCAACAAAGATTGGTTTGACACCTACAGGTTAGTTAATTCTGGTATAATTACTATAGGTAATGGTGCGCATTGTAAAATTACTAGCTTAGGTAATATCAGGATTAAGATGTTTGATGGTGTAGTTAGAATGTTATGTGATGTTAGACATGAAAAAGAATCTGATTTCATTGGGTACCTTAGACTCAAACGGTTATAGTTATAAGTCTGAAGATGGAGCAATGAAGGTGACTAAGGATACGATGGTAGTGATGAGATGGTAGAAAAGTTCAAAAAATATCTATAAACTATTGGGAAGTACAGTTGTAGGTGGAATCCCCTCTGTGAAGTCTGAGTCTGACTGTACTATTTTGTGGTATATGGATTTGGATCATATGAGTGATCGGGGCATGTTGGATCTTCATAAGAGAAATCTATTGAAGAGTGTTAAAATGTGAAAACTTGATTTATATAAGTTGTGTGTTCTGGGAAAATAGAATCGGGTTCAATTTAAGACAACCACACACAAGACAGAAGATATTATGGATTATGTTCATTCTGATGTTTGGGGACCAGTGAGGACAGCGTCACGGGGAGGACATATGTATTTCGTGATTTTTATTGATCATTTTTCCATAAAGGTTTGGGTGTAATTCATGCGGCACAAATTAGAGACGTTTGCCAAGTTCAAGTTGTGGAAAGCTAAAGTGGAGAACCAGACTAGGAAAAAGGTTAAGTGCTTCACGACAGATAATGATATTGAGTACACAAATGACAAGTTCAAAATTTTCTGTTAACAGTATGGTATAAAGAGACATTTCACAATACGCAAAACACCACAGCAAAATAGTGTGGTGGAAAGGATGAACATGTCTATTGCAGAAAGGGCACGATGTCTCAAGTAGAATGCTGGACTTGAAAAGATTTTCTGAGCAGATACAGTGAGTACGGCATGTTACTTGATTAACAGGTCACCGAGGGTAGCACTAAATGGGAAAGTTGCGGAGGAGGTGTGGACAGGTAATGAGGTAGATTATTCTGGTTTGAGAGTATTTGGTTGTCCAATCTATAAGCACATACCTAGTGAAGAACGAATGAAACTTGATCCAAAGTCTAGACAATGTGTCTTTCTCGAATACGGGAAAAGGCTTAAAGGTTACAAGTTTTGGAATCCGAAGTCAAGCGAGGTGGTGATTAGTAGGGACGTGGTATTTGATGAAAATTTCATGTTGAAGAGTACTCAGGGTGAAGAGCAACAGGTGCCAGAAAGCAGTAACAGTGATAAATAGGTGGTGTAGGTGGAGTTAGAGACTCTTGTGCAGGATAACACTTCTCAGGATACAGAGACCTTTGCTTCAAGAGTTAAGGAGCATCATATTATAGCCATAGACAGGCCTAGACGCACTATCAACCCCCAACCAGGTACGGTTTTGAAGACATGGTTTCTTATGCTCTTATCATCAACAACAGAGATCCTATTACTTTTCAAGAGGCTATCAATAGCCAAGAGAAGAGTAGATGTGTGGGTGCTATGGTGGAAGAGATGAAGTCTTTACATAAGAACCAACGTGGGATTTAGTGGAGCTTCCAGAGAGGAAGAGGGCAATAAGATGTAAATGGGTGTTCAAGAAAAATGAAGAAGGATCAGACATACTTCCATCACAGTAGTATTGGCATTGGTAGCTCATTATGACATGGCATTAGAGTAGATGGATGTGAAAACAGTTTTTCTCCATGGTGATTTGGAGGAGCAAATTTACATGGAGCAACCATAAGGGTTTTGTCAACTTGGACATGAGCACTTGTTCTGTAAATTGAAGAAGCCACTTTATGGGCTGAAGCAGTCTCCATGTCAATGGTATAAGCGGTTTGACTCCTATATGATGAGAATTGGATATAAGAGATGTGAATATGACTGTTGTGTGTATATAAGGAGCCTTGATGATGGCTCATTTATCTTTTTGTTACTGTATATGGATAATATTCTTATTGACGCTAAGGGTATAGTGGAAGTCAACAAATTGAAGGTTTTGTAGAGTAGAGAATTTGACATGAATGATTTAGGTGCAACCAAAAAGATTCTTGGGATGGAGATTCGCAGGGACAATGATGCCAAGAAATTGTGGCTATCTTAGGCCAGCTATGTGAAGAAGGTGTTGGAGAGGTTTACATGGAAAATGCGAAACCAGTGAGTACACCTTTGACGAATCACTTCTGTTTGTCTACCTCATAATGTCCACAAATAGTTGAATAAACTAAAGACATGTCTAAGGTCCCGTATGCAGTGCAGTGGGGTGTCTGATGTATGCTATGGTATGTACCAAGCCAGATTTGGCTCACGTAGTCAGTCTGGTGAGCAAGTACATGGCAAATCTAGGATGACAACACTAGAATGCAGTCAAATTGATTTTCAGATACTTTAAAAGTACTATAGAGTATGACATCACTTTTGTCAAACAAAAAATTGATTTGTCAGTTGTCAGGTATGTAGATGCGGATTATGTAGGGGATTTAGATGACAAGAGATCGACCGCAGGTTATGTGTTCACTCTTGCAGGAGGACCCATCTATTGGAGGTCTATGATCTAGTCCACAGTTGCGATGTCCATGATTAAGGTGGAGTACATGGAGGTGGCTGAGGCTGCAAAGGATGCTTTGTAGCTCACAGGGTTAGTGAGGGAGCTAGGTATTCAGCAAGGTGGAGTTTTGTTGTATTATGACAGTTAGATTGCCATCTACTTTGTAAAGAACCAGGTGTATCATGCGAGAACCAACCACATTGATGTGAGGTTTCACAAGATCATGAATTGGTTGCTACAGTTGAATTATTACTTGAGAATATTCACACTTTTGAGAATGTAGCGGACATGCTGACAAAGCCTGTTACCACAGACAAGGTCAAGCATTGCTTGGACTTGACAAATGTCTCCAGGTGCTAGAAAGGAGAGGAGAGGAGGTGGCATCCCCAAACTTATCAATTCCAGGTGGAGGCACAATACTTGATTATCTTTGAAGAGGTGAATACTCACCAAGGTGGAGATTGTTAGAACAAATGGCTTATATTCTCTTAGGTATTCTGAAACTACTAGCCCATTGGGTGTAATTAAGTTTATGTGGGTCTGGAGACAAATAAGTTGTTGGGGATATTTTGGAGTTTTACAAAATACTTACAATTAGGGTTTTCTTATAAATATGTTATGTTGTAACCCTAAATAATTGAATAGTAAAATATAGCGGTACTCTCCTGTGGATGTAGGCACATTGCCGAATCACGTAAATTTGTGTCTCGGCTTTCTCTTGATCTCTCTCCTTCGATTCCATATTATTCATCATTGTTGTGCTTGGTAATAACACCTACTTTGGTAGTAGAAACAAAAACAATGAGATAATTCGAGCAACTAGCGCATGGCTGTATGCTCTGTTTTCTCATTTACGCTTAAATTTTGTACTGAATACTAAACAATATAATAAACCTAAAGGCAACATAAAGACTAAAATACTCTTAGTATATACATATATTCTCTAACAAGAATAACTTTTTGTTGCATCTTCTAGACCAATCTCTCTCTGTCTCTCATCGTTTCATTCAAGGATCTTGATTGTAGTTAAAACAAATAAAAGCAACCAACTTAGATAACATGATTTTCTTTTTCTTTCCACACATTTCATGGAAATCAGAATTGAGTGCTAATTTCCTTGAAATAGGAAATTCAACCATAATTCTAAACAAGTTAAAAAAGTCAGCAACAATTAAAGAAGCAGAGTTAATTCATACTTGTGGAACAGGTAGACCCATATCTTTTGAGCTGTTAAAGCCATGAATGACAATGATCTTGTACTTAGCCTCTTCCTTTGGAACTCCAGACTCCCTGTAGGCCAAATGCCTTCCATCACTAAGTTTCACTCTAGGTGAAGTGATAGGAGGACCATCTGGTGATCCACATATTTTGGGAGGTGGAGGCTTCAATGCCTGATAAGCCCACCGTAGAAAACCCACCGCCAATGCCACTGCAATTGGTGCAATCATAGCTAGGGAATGTGATATCATAGTTAGTA
This sequence comes from Corylus avellana, assembly GCF_901000735.1. Taxonomy (NCBI): domain Eukaryota; kingdom Viridiplantae; phylum Streptophyta; class Magnoliopsida; order Fagales; family Betulaceae; genus Corylus; species Corylus avellana. Next base: position 5,167,028 of record NC_081550.1, read on the forward strand.
CCATGTAAGCAACAAGATAAAACAACCAACTATGAAGAAGGAAAACTTTTCCAAAAAATATAGGAGTTGCAAAGTTCTTAATGTAATATTTTGTGAAACACATCACATATAGACAATACCATGCAGGGTCTCCTTATCTTTCATGGGGCTTTAGATGTTGACCGTTTTATAAAACAATGTAATGCAAGTCAATATAAAGCAATAGCTATATATGCAGCATAACAAGCCACCACAATGATATTAGTTGACCAATTATTTCAAAAGTTTAAGCTAATAGGCACATTGAGTGAAATATTTAATTGAATGGGAGTTGAATTACGAAGACAAGATTTGACATGACCTCTGTTATGATACAATATTAAATTATCAATTAACCCAAAAATTTAAGCTGGCAGGAAGTTGTAAATTTAATTATTTAATTAATGTTCTAACAAATGACTCGGTTTCTTCATGATTAGTTGTTCAATTGTAAGCATATAAAATAAATTATGCTATAATAAAACACAGCGGAAATAAAGGATTTAGAATCACCTACAGCCATTGTTGCTCAAGCATAATGAAGAACCTCTAAGCAATATCAATCTCTAGCAATATGAACCTCTATAAAACAAAATAGAAAAGGGATATTCTGACCTATGCCTACAAGTACCAAATGATGGAATACAAATGACTTTTTTTAGGTAGGCTAGGGACCCTTATTCTTAAATGTTATTGATTTTGTTCCTCCCATCAAATAGCAAAATCACTCAATAAAATTAATTTCATTAAGTTCATAACATCTTTTAGAATTTCATAACATCTTTTGGCTAGATTAAATCACTTGATTATCGTAACCGTAATTATAATAAATATACTAAATAAATGTGACAAAAAGGTCATACCTCATAAGGATTTTCTTACATTCTCCCACTTGGCCCTTATAACACATAAATTCCTTATACAATTCGGTTCTATAATATGGCCATTACTCTATTTATTCTAACCATTTATGGAATTCTCCCACTCACACAAGGAATACTACACATGAATCATGGCGGTAAAACCATTATATAATAAGTCATCCTTTTTATGCATTACAATATATAATATCCCTTAAATGAGTACTGTATGGGCAATCAAACTTTATGAATAAACTTCCCATAAGTTATTCGGGTCCAACTTTATTTTTATCCCCATGCATAAGGTAATAAATGTGCACAAAAATTTATAACAATAACTTGATGTCTATATACTAAAAGAAAGAACTAAATACAAAATGAATCAATGAGCCTCATATGCTCAACGTGACTTTTAAATAGCTTTACCAGTAAACCTTTAGTCATAGGATCCGCGATCATCAATTCAGTACTGATATGCTCAATGAACACTTTATTTCTTTTGATGTTCTCTCTCACACGAAGGTACTTGATGTCGATATGCTTACTTCTGCTTCCACTTTAATTATTTTTAGAGAAGAATACGGAAGCACGATTATCGCAGAAGATCTTCATTGGTCTTGCTATAGAATCGACAATTTTGAGACCACCAACAAAATTTCTCAACCATAGTGCCTGTGTAGTGGCTTCAGAGCATGCAATAAATTCTGCCTCCATTGTAGATGTAGCAACTATAGTTTACTTGCTTCTCCTGGATATAGCCCCTCCAACAAGAAGAAAGATATACCCTAAAGTAGACTTTCTGTTATCTACACATCCAACAAAATCTGAATCTGAATATCCAACCACCTCCAAATGGTCAATGTGTCTGATGTCAAACTATAGTCCTTGGTTCCTTGCAAATACCGCATGGCTTTCTTTACAGCTTTCCAATGTTCCAATCCTGGGTTGCTTTGATATCGACCCAGCATTCCAATTGCCATTGCAATGTTAGGTCTAGTGCAGACCTGTGCATACAATAGGCTGCCGATTGCAGATGCATATGGAATATTCTTCATCTACTCTTGTTCCAATGCATTTTGGATACATTGATCATTACTGAATTTATCCCCTTTAATGATAGGTGCTACAGAAGCTGAATAGTTCTTCAGTCTGAATCTCTCTAAAAAAATTTCAATGTAGGCCTTTTGAGATAGTTTTAAAATTCTTTGTTTTCTGTCTCTGTGAATCTCTATGCCAATGACAAAAGAGGCTTCACCTAAATCCTTCATTTCAGAATTTTGAGAGATAAATTGTTTGGTCTCGTGTAGTAAACCTAAATCATTACTTGCAAGCAAAATATCATCTAGATACAGGACTAGAAAGATTACTTTACTCCCATTGACCTTAAGATATATACATTGATCAACAAAGTTCTCAATAAAACCATATGAGGTAATAACTTTTGTGAAATTTGATATACCATTGACAGGAGGCTTGTTTTATCCCATAAATAGATTTCTTTAGTTTGCAAGCTTTCTGAGTGTTATCATCAAAACCTTCAGGTTGTTTCATGTAAACCTCCTCTTCAAGATTGCCATTTAGAAATGTTGTTTTCACATCCATTTGATATAGCTCTAGATAAAAATGAGCTACTACTGCCATGATTATCCTAAATGAATCATTCTTTGATACTGGAGAGAAAGTTTCATGATAATCAATGCCTTCTTTTTGCATAAAACCATTGACCACAATTCAAGCTTTATATCGTTCAACATTACAGGAAGCATCCTTCTTAGTTTTGTAAACCCATTTGTAGCTTACAGCTACAGCTCCCTTCGGTAAGTCAACGAGATCATAGACTTGATTTTTAGCCATGGATTCCAACTCTTCCTTCATGGCATTTAACTAGAATGTGTGGAGTGATCTCCACTCATGGCATGTGAAAACGATTTTGGATCATCCTGAGGCCCAACTTCAAAATCAAACTCTTGGAGGTATACAACATAATCACTAGGGATTGCTGGTCTACTTATTCTAGAGGATCTTCTTAATCCTACTTCCTCCACATTTGAAGGAGGTTGAGTAGGTTCATTCTGAACTTGTTCCTCATGAGTTGGCTGTTCTGAAATTGATTGTAGTTCAAGGTAATCAATTTGGATTTCCTTGAGCATAATCAAACGTCTTTTAGATGAAGGAGCTTTAGTCAACTATTATACTTTCTCTAATTCAATCCTTTGAGGATAAGCACTCCCACTATATTCAGAATCCTTTAAAAATTATGCATTTATAGACTCAACAATTCTAGTACTATGAAAACGACAGTAAAACCTAAATCCTTTGGAGTTTACTGCATAGCCAATAAAATGACTGCTGGTTGTCCTTGGGTCTAATTTCTTTATATTTGGATTGTAAATCCTTACTTCAGCTGGACAACCCCGTATGTGTAAGTGATTTAAACTTGGTTTCCATCCATTCCATAATTCAAAATGTGTCTTAGGGACAGACTTGGATGAGACCCGGTTTAATATATACATAGCAGTTTTTAAGACTTCACTCCATAGAAATAAAAGTAGCTGGGAATTACTAAGGATGCTCCTAACCATGTCCATAAGTATATGATTCATTCTTTCTGTTACACTATTTTGTTGTGGTGTGCCAGACATTTTGTATTGAGCAACAATGCATTTCTCTTCAAGAAATTGTGTAAATGGACCTATCAACTTGGTCCCTTTTCTGTGTACCTTCCATAGTATTTTTCGCCTCTATCAGAACGTACGATCTTGATTTTCTTTTCTTGTTGTTTCTCTACTTTTACCTTATATGTCTTGAAAGCATTTAGTGCTTCAGACTTATCATTTAGAAGATAAAGATACATAAACCGTGTATGGTCATCAATAAAAGATATAAAATATCTTTGACCATTCAGGTAGGGAGTAGAGAAAGGTCGACAAATATCTGTATGTATGATTTCAAGAATCTCATAACTCCTTTTGGCACCTTTAGAGGCCTTGTTGGTTTGCTTTCCCTTTATACAATCCACATTAGTACCAAAATTAGAATAGTCAAGGGTTTTTAAAAGGGAAATGCTAGAGGTTCTCTTGGTGTTCTCCTAGTATTCTCCTAGTCTTAGGTGGATATTATTTTATAAATACTAAGTGAGAGAAATAAGAGCAATTTTCTTTTTTGTTTTTTTATAAAATAATATCCACCTAGGACTAGGAGGACACTAGGAGAAAACCAGGAGAACCCCTAACATTTCCCTTTTTAAAACTCCATTATTTACTAATCTTTTGATATTCTCTCACACACGAAGGTACTTGATGTCGATATGCTTACTTCTGCTTCCACTTTTATTATTATTAGAGAAGAATATGGCAACACAATTATCGCAGAAGATCAAGAGAAATTTTATTTTCAATGTTAAATTTACTATCTTATTCTAATTAAGTCATAAGAATAAAAAAATTCCATTTGGGGATTAGCAATTAAATTTATGAATTAATTACAACATGCTGTTCATTTCCTTTTGAAGTTCACGTATATAAGCTTGATGCAATTATCATTATAAAATCGGGATGTTGTTGCTCTCCCAAAATTATTCAGATAATTATTACTTCGTTAACATCTAATAATTGTATAGATGCCAAAATAAAGTTCCCAATTATAAAAAACAAACCAACATGGAAGTGGGTAAATGGTATTTTTCAAGGTACAACCGAATAAGTTCCCAGGAAAGTGAGGGGGTGCACATTGGACACTCTTAAATCCCAAGACTTTCATTGCCAAAACTTTCATAGACATTGCAATTTTGGATAGTACCATAAACATTCACCAATATATGTGGCTTAGTTAATTATTCTCACGTCTAGCCATCAAACAATTTATATTTAAACAATATAAATTAAAACTAGGCATCAAGCAATTTATATTTAAACAATATAAATTAAAAGAATAAATATATTCCTAAGTTCATGCATTAAAGAAACAATAATTTTAATACTGAACAATTTAAATCACAAGAAAAATAAAATTGTGATATGAGAACATATTAAATTGCGTCGCCTAATGGTCATAGAAAATGGCCTTAGGCCCTTTATACCTGGAAAAACCAAGTTCTAAACCCACATGACCCCAAATTTTATTATTATTATTATTTAAAAAAAAAAAACGGATGGGCTACTATATTGGGTTGGGCCACCTTATTGGGCTACGGCTAAGACCACTTAATTACTCAGTTTATATATATATATTGGACCGGGCTTGGGTTAAAAATTAAACCCATACCCAATGGCTCGCATATTGACCCGATTCCATATGGGTTTGAAACCTTACCCGGAAAAAACAAAGCCTAACCTAGCATCCTTAAATTCTAGCCGCCACCCCCTTCTACTTCCTCATGCACCGCCGCCCATCGGCCAACCTTATGCGCTCGCAACCAAGGGCCGCCACCTAATGGCCTAATAGGTTTTGGCAACCGGCGAAAGGGTCGCCGTTCCGGCCAACTAACAGGCAGCCTGTGTGTGGATGCTGCAATTGTCCGTTATTGGCGACCTGGCAAAGAGCCGCCGTTATTCTCTCACAGGCGGCCGTGATGGGCTGCCGCTTGCTTCATGCAGCAGCCGTGCATGGCCACCATACAGTAACCCCAGACGATGCCAACCGGCAGGAAGTCGTGGCGCCGTCCAACCCACATCCACAAGATCTTTTGCCGTCACCCACACGGCCTAAATTGCCGTTCATTCCAACGCATACGAGCTACCGTTCGCCGGTCAAAACAAGCGGCCTTGGCCGCCCTCTGCTGCATCCTTTTTGCTGCGAAACTCCGCTTGTTGGCGGCTAGGACAGTGGGTCACGGTGATCAGGGCAGTTTCATTTCTGGGTCAGTTTTCTGTACTCATGGCATCCAGGTTTAAAATAGGGGAAACTTCACTTTGCCTCCTGAACTTCCAGCAGATTTGACAAGCCCCCTGAACTTCAAACTTTCTCACTTTACCTCCTTGAACTTTCAATTTCTATTACTTTGCCCCCATCTGTTAGTTTTCACCGTTCAACTCAAACGATTTGACTTTTTGTGCCCATTATACCCTCAACCAAAACTACACCGTTTTGGGCTTCAAAACTACATCACTACCTAGCCCAAAACGATGTCATTTTGAGCATTATAATTTAAATAAAAATAATAAAAAAAGTAAAATAAAAATAAATAAAAATAAAAAAAGAAAAAGAAAAAGAAAAAAAGAAGACTAAAATCGGGGAGGCTCCAACCACCCGTTGGCCAAAATGGGGTGGTCCGGCCACCCCCAAAAGGCCAAAAAAATTTGCATAAGGAATGGGTTTGGGCTA
>NC_081550.1:5173327-5178782 GCF_901000735.1 Corylus avellana
TGCATTTTGCATTTTGGGGGTTGCCAGACCACCCCCTTGGCCATAGGGGTGGTTCGACCACCCCCCAGACTTGCCATGGGAACCACCCCAATTTTCTTATTTTCTTCTTTTCTTATTTTTTATTTTTTAATAATTTGCTTTTTTTTTTAAAAAAATAATTTTAATGCCCAAAACGACGTCGTTTTGGGCTGGGTGAGTGTTGTAATTTTGGGGCCCAAAACGGTATAGTTTTGGGGTAAGGGTATAATGGGTATAAAAAGTCAAACCGTTTAAGTTTAACGCTAAAAACTAACAAAAGGGTTCAAAGTGAGAGCAAATCAAAATTTAGGGGTCCAAAGTGAGAGATTTGAAAGTTGGGGGAGGGGGGGCAGTTTTGTCAAATTTGCTTGAAGTTCAGAGGGTCAAACTGAAGTTTCCTCTTTAAAATATTATTAAAACAAAAAAAATAAAACAAGGCCGGTGGTTTCATTTTATTTCAATATGCAACATGAGACATATAATAAAATGCTAAGCAAAATAGCATAAAGTTGGCTCTCAAACCACATGTAAGCATATAAAATAAAGGGATTATGCTATAATAAAACGCAACGGAAATAAATGATTTATAATCACTCAATGAAATTAATTTCATTAATTCTATGGGTAATTACCTTTTTCCCATCAACTACAACGCATTGTCAATTTGTCCTCATGAACTGACAACCTTACTGCCCAATCTCATCAAACTACTATTTTATTGCCAAAATCTTCTTTCCGCCAGTTAAAGGCGTTAACTCAGACAGTTAACTCATCATGTGCACCCCACATTTCATCTTCAAATTTTTTATCCCACTTTTGCCCTCACTTTAGACCGTTTAAAGACGCTTATACCCTCCATTGATAGCCGTGAATTGAGGGTATAAGCGTCTTTTAATGGTCCATAGTGAGGGCAAAAGTGAGATAGAAAATTTCAAGATGGAATGACAAAATGAGTCCCACCTGTATACACCCAGTGATTTCGACAGTATAATAGATCACTGATAACCAGATCTTGTTTAAATCGGACAAACCAGCACTTCTAATTTATTTAAGAAATGCTGAAGATTACAATGGATTCATTTATTGATGAAATAAGATCATTGCATTTTACAAGTTTCACAAGTAGACAACAAAAAGGTGAAGCAAGTAGACCACAGATCATCTCCCAGAGTACGCAAACCAAAACTAATTTCACTTACCAAGATTTACTGTCATCTTTCGGATTCATGAAAAGTGAAAGTGCTAATCTCCAAACTAAGACCATAACATTCTAAAAAGCAACCCAATTAACCAGCCAACTCTACATTTCCCTTAAATTTTCACTCTATCTGATCCAAATGAACCAAATTTAAGCAAAATAATACGAACCCATAAACAAAAACTCAAACTCAAACAAAATAAGACAGAAAAAGTGCAAAATTTGCGAAAACCCACCTGAAGGAAATGGAAGAAGGGAAGTGGGTTTGGCTTTGATCTTCCTGGTGTGAGCCCTGGCTTGCGCAGCATAAACTTTCTTGCTTGTCCCACCAGCCTTTCCTTCCAAAAGTACAATCACTTTGTATAAGACAAACAAGTGACGAAGACCCACGTGAGTCTGGAGAGTTTGAACCGCAGAATTGCAGGAAAGAGAAGGACAATTTTCTCTTTTCTTACCAAAAGGAGGGTCCAGATGAATCGTACGTGTACAGCATGCAAATTGCAATTTGCAATGCCATTATAGGCCATTAAGCTTCATGATTTGTAAGACCGGTGGGTGCATGTCATTTTGGTGGGAGTTACCCCTGTCATTTTCATCAAGGAATGCACTCATACTCCTCCTATAACACTCTCCAGCACACAGACTTCTTAATGGTGGTACAATGAAAATTACTATTAGATTGAAAATTTAATAACAAACACCAGATGTTATTATATTTGCTCAAATAATTGCAGTCTCTATACATTGTAGAAGTCACTTTTCATAAATGATATGAGATAATAGGATAGGAGTGAAGATAAACTTGACCCTTGTTTAGACATGCAAGCAAACTCAGGATGACATTTGGCAAGTTATGTGTATCAAATAAAGAGTTAGGATCCATCCACTGATATTTGCCAAAATCAGGAAAGTAAAACCATGACATAAAATGGCAGATGACAACTTGGAGAAACACGACAAACAAAAGAGTAATTAAGATGAGCAGTGCAAGAAACTTTACTTAACTCACCGCTTTTGCAATTACTCTCATTCACTTCAAGAAATTTCAATTTAGTTTATCAATTTTTTATTTTTTATTTTTAATTTCACTATTCTATTAGGATTTTCTGTTAAATTCGGTTAAAATTTAAAAAATACTTCATTGTAAAAATTTTTTAAAAAAAATCAAAAATTAAGGCATAAATATTTTTTCAAATTCCATTAAATCCTAACTAGCACCTAAATCCTGACATGAACCTTGACGAATGTCGCAGGAGTCTGTCTTCAAGATATATCAATTCTTGAGAGAGGTGGTCCTAATAAATCCATTTGTAGAGTCGTAGACACTCCATTATTCACCTAGTCAAATTACTAAAAGCCCAAATAGATTTTTAACATTGTAATATTTTTCAAAAAAGGAATTTTTGCCATCAGATTGTCTTAAGGGTGGTTATTTAGGTTAATGAGTTGGGTCTGTGTCGTGTTGAATCATAGGTATACATGCAATTATATGGTCAACACGAACATAACTCATTTAATTAATTGCACATAATTCATTTAATAACTAAATCGTGTTCGGTTGACATAAACATAGTCATTATCAATCCGTTTTAACCTATTTAAATATAAATGGGTTGAGTTGACAGTTAAATTGATCATTAACACAATTTCATATCTCATAAATATAAATTATTTCGATTTTTACACATACATAACTAGGTTCATCATTAAATTAATTTGATAATCGATATCAACAATCATAATTAATAATTAATTTGTAATTTAATTATACTGGTTATGCGCATTGATACAAATTTGTCACATGTCTCAAAAGTTTAAGCTGATAATAAATTATGAATTTAATTATTTAATTAGTATTTTAACATTTCTCATCACGTGTGAACTCAAGTCTCAGGCTCAACACATTGGATATTTAATTAAAATGAGAGGTGAACGATGGAGACACAGTTAGGACTTAGGACCTTTTCTTTGATACCATTTCAAATCACCAATTATCTTAAAAAACTTAAGTTAATAGGAAATGATGAATTTAATCATTTAATAAGTATCGTATCAATTAGGCTACATAAGTGCATATTACCAATAGCCTTTGCAGGAGCAGGAACCATCCTCAAAGTGATGGAAACGGTTTTGGTCTCTCACAACAATCCGACGGTTGTAAACCCTAGAAACCAGCTTGATAAAGGAATGACAATCACAGCAAATCCTCAAATTCTTCACAATATGAATAGGAGCACCATTTCTAACGTTTATAAGCCCAAATGCAAGTGCCATCTTCTCACTGTGATGACAAAGCGAGCTTCCTTTCCCTTCCTCTTCAATATCTAGTAGAACTTGGGTCAGGTCAGGCTCATAGCCTTCCAACTTTAGCCTAGAGACCATCTCCTCTATCTTAGAGAGAACCTCACTATCATTTCTCATATCCATTTCCTTCCTTACAAGGAACTCATGAACCTTTCCATTAACAAGGATTGAACTGCATCCAGGTATCTTTCTAACCCCTCTCTGTTTCATCATTAATCTAACCTTGGCGACGTCATCCCATCTCCTGGCCTTGGCATAGATGTTGGAGAGAAGAATGTAACAACTTGAGTCTTCTGGGGCTAAATCCATTACTTTGAAGGCAGCATTTTCACCTATTGCAACATTGCCATGCTTTGTGCTGGCACTAAGAATAGCCTTCCAAGCTAAAACATCAGCCTCCATGGGCATAGTCTGTATAACCCCAAGTGCATCCTCTAAAAGCCCTGCTCTGCCGTAGAGATCAACCAAGCAACCATAGTGTTGAATCTTAGGAACAATATTGTACTTTTCTTGCATGATTTTAAAATAATATTGACCCTCATCGACCATACCTCCATGGCTACAAGCACTTAAGAGTCCTAAGAATGTGATTTCGTCAGGCTCAATTTCCTTTCTTTCCATGTCAAGGAAGATCTCAAGAGCTTCTTGGCCAAGACCATGGGTTGCAAGGGCAGATATAAAAGAATTCCAATCCCCAATGTTTTTCCTATGAGATACACATCTAAAGACATGATAGGCATTTTCTATATGCCCGCATTTACTGTACATGTCAATAAGAGCTGATACAATAAATCCAGGATTCAATGTAATCTTATTGGCAGATATGTAATTATGTATCCATTTACCTTCCTCAACAAAACCCAAGTCGCCTATAGCTGAAAGAACACTAACAAGAGCAGCGGCATCAGGTCTTACTCCCAGGCTCAACATTTCCCTGAATAAATCCAATGCTTGCCTCGGACGATGATCAAGTACATACGCCGATATCATCGATGTCCAAGAAACCACATCCTTATCACTCATCATCCTGAAAACCTCCTCAGCAAGCTCACACTTTCCATTCTTGCCATACCCATCGATCATTGCATTACACGTAACCACGTCCCTTTCAGGCGCCTCATTGAATAGCCCACACGCCAACTCAATCTCTCCTGCCCTCAGGTAACCCTTAATCATCGAATTCCAAGAAATCACATCTCTGTCAAACATTTTGTCAAACACCCTTCTCGCAAACTCAATCTCGCCGATCTCCTCGTACATCCGAATCACCGAATTGGACACAAACGGGTCAAAACGGAAATGGGTTTTCAAGATTTGGGCATGAACTTGCCGCCCTTCCTCGAATGAGCGCGATTTGCCGCATGCTTTGAGTACAGAAGGAAGAGAAAATTCAATGCCTTTTAACTCCTTGAAGCAAGAAAGCATATGAGCATAGAGAATTATAGACTGTAATGGGTTTGAGCTCTCAGAAAAACCCTTTATCAGTGCGAAGAAGATAAAAGCATTTGGGTTTCGGATTTGACTGAAGACTGACAAAGCATAGTCTAAGCCACCGGAGAGACCGGAGAGGGAACAAAGAGCAATGAGTTTACCTACGGTGAATGTGTGATTGACGAGGTTTGTCTTGATCATGTGGGCGTGAATTTGGCGCGTTTCATGTATGGTTTTGCATTTCTCTAACGTAGAAATAGTTGAGGTCACAAGCAAGGTTGGAGGCCCTGAAATGGTTGTCATAGCGCCTAGCTTCCCGCTCTCTGATAGCCAAACGTTGTTTTTGTCAATTACGGTGTTTTCGGATTTTTCTTCGGGAGAAATACTATATATACCAAATTTTCTTCCCAAAAGTTGGTTATAAAATGATGTATTACCATTTTATGACTTGGTAATACACTTTCCAAAATAATGAATTTCGTGAGATAGTGACACATCATTTGA
>NC_081550.1:5178882-5191193 GCF_901000735.1 Corylus avellana
CCTTAATGATCGAGCATTTGTTTTTCAAATGATTTAGACCCAATCATTTTTAATTAGTTAGAAGTTTTATTTGTGCTCATTTTTCCCTTTCAGTGTTATGAAGGAAACGGGATAGGTGGCGAGAATTAATGCGTAGGCTTAGGGGGTCATTTATGCATGTTATATCTTATTTCCTTTAAGTTAAATTTTTAGTTGTTCCTTGAGGCAGTACTCTAATTTTTACTTTGTTCCGTAATGCCAATTCAAGGCCATACATAGAAACAGTAGTAGACACTACTAGGGCTACACGATGGCAAGTCAACTTGGATGGCTTTGTGAAAATCAATTGGGATGTAGCTCTGGACAAAAGTAGAAGAAAGATAGGTATTGGTGTTGTTGTGATCGATCAGATACAATATGGGTGAGGTTTTGGCAATCTTGTCAGCACCAAAGGATCACACTATCGAACCTGATATAGCAGAACCTATGGCAACTTTACGAGCTGTCAACTTTGGTAGAGAATTGGAATTTTCTAGGGTGATTCTCGAGGGTGATGCCATCCAAGTGGTGCAGGTGTTGACCAAAGCGGGGAGAAATTGGAGTCGGTATGGACATCTAATTGATGAGGCTAGAGGAGTTTTGAATTCTTTATTTCAATGGAAGGTAAAGCATGTCAAGCGAGCTCTGAATAGCGTTGCCCATGGGCTTCCAAAAGGAGCACGCATTAGCTAGCCATCAATGAGGAATTTGTTCTTATAGAGGACTGTTCGCAATGTATTTCTGATATTATCTCTATGAAGCGCTATACTTGAGTGGTTTTTCATATATTTTATGTTGCTCGACTTCTTTCAAAAAAAAAAAAATTACATTTATGAGATTAAGTTTGTTTAATTTGTAATGACCTAATTAGATTTTCATGTTAACTTTATGTTTTCGCATTTAATATTTTAAAGGAGAAACTTCAAAAAAACTGTCTGAACTTACACGCATTTTAAAATTACCTTCCAAAAATTAAGCTCTCAATTAAGGGTATCGGATTTTCAATTTCTTTTAATTACCCAATTCCATTAGGATTTTTTGTTAAATATTCTCAAAATTTCCAAAATATACCTCTGTTTTTTAAAATAAAAAACTGTAAAAATTCAAGCATTTACTTTTTTATATATATTTTTTTTAAAAAAAAAAAAACATATTTTCAATATTTTTGTAACATTTTTGCAATATTTTTTATTTTATATATAAAAAATTGGATATTTTGAAAATTTTGACAAGATTTAATAGAAAATCCTAACAGAATTGGGTAATTAAAAGAAATTGAAAGTTTGATACCCTTAATTGAAAGTTTTTAAACTTTAAGGGAGTAGTATCAAAACGAGTGAAAATTCAAAAGGGATTTTGTGAAATTTTTCCTATTTTAAACTATCATTTAGTTCTCATTAATGCTCTAGGTCTCCTGGCTAATGTTCCTTTGCGCCTATGAGGCATTAGTTAACAAAATATAGTCTTAGCAGGTCGGGGGTGTTACAATATGCATACCTCCTATGTTAATTTAGGACTACACTCAATATATATAGGTAGGAGTTCCATTCAAGGGAGGCGATGGTGTGGCTCACGTGGCCAACCCCCGGCAGAGGGTGGCTCTGCCTCAGCCCTCCACCCCTATTGCGGGAGTGGAGGTTAGAGCCACCATTCCATTTGTCTTCTTTTTTTTTTCTTTAGTTACTGGCTTACATGACATGATGACATGGCTTTTGGTACATGTTACATGATTTAGTTGGTCATACAATTGATAGAATAACCTATTTGTCACATGATCAAAACTCAAATCTGCACAAGCTAGACCAAAGCTAAAGGGGCTATATATAGGGACATTTTCCTAATATAAAATATATAAAGATGTTAGTTAATTTAGTTGGTAAATTAAATTATATTGTGTATACAAACGAAATGCACTTATGCGAGGTGGGGGCATAAAAGATCAATGGACTGCCTTTAAATATATGAAGTTTTGTGGCAGAAAAACTGGAAAAGTGAAATATTAATGCCTGAACAGCAGGAAAAAGAGATGCTTAAGACGGAAAATAATAATAATTGAGTCTTAGTTTAGATTATCACATACTATCCAGAGCCGAATATGGCCCTCATTCAAATATAGAAACCCACTCTCTCCCAATTCCAATTGAAGAATAGAAATGACGACCAAACTGACACCACTAGCAGTGTGTGCTTGTGGCATTTTTGGTGGTGGAGTTCCTTTCTTTCTTATGGTATCTATAAAAATAGTAACAATTCATCAGATATAGGTAGGTTCTAGCAACACCCATCTCAGGAATTTATCCCTTTTTTACCTTAAATACTAAAGGGATTGCCACTTCTTTTAGCTTGTATCTGTTCTTTAATTGAAAAAAAGCCCAGAAAATGAGAACCCCATATGAAAGTTCATCCTTTTTCCAGCTATGGGAACAGCACATAGGCATCACATGCAAGAGAGAGAGAGAGGGGGGGAGAGGGAGAACCTCCTTTGAGTTGAACTCTCCTTTTTCAAGTCACTTTTTGTTTACCTTTTTCCCTCAGATTCGAAGAAGTCACTCTTTGTAGTTTAGCCATATATAATTTCGACACATAATGTACCTAGAGAGAGAGTAAGAGAGAGAGAGGTGCAGTAACTCAATCAACTGTACACATCAAATCCATCTTTTCTTTGTTCTTTTGTTTTTCAAAACTGACCCTAAATTTCTCTCTTTTTGCAAAGGTTATTAACCGTGTAATGACAACTTGTAATGCATGCTCTGCAGAATGACGCAGGCCAGGGGACTGTTATTACAACTAATAAAAGTTACTGAAAGAATCCGTATTCTCGAGGTTTTCTTTTCCTTTTTTTTTTTCTTTTTTTTTTTTAAATATATATATATATATATATATATATATATATGTGTGTGTGTGTGTATATTGATCAGTTGAATGTTTCTGTTGACGTATTATTAATGATTAAAACAATGGTTTTTTTTTTTATGAGCTTAATCGGATTTTATTTATAACTAATTATATATATTTATTTCCCTGTACACATATATAGATGACTAGATCGATGAGACATGATCATGTGCCATAGAATGATAGAATGGATCCCATGCTCTAAGTTTTAGGTCAAAACCTCTTGAAGATGGAGTGCATGCGCATGCACTAGATTTAATTTTAATTTCTTTTCGGATATATATATATATATCATTTTCAGTCCAATTAATGTATATATTTGCCTTCAATTGGTACATTTTGAATTATTTCAATCTTAAACTCTTGCCCCTGATGTGATGACTTGACATCTGTCAATGAACTTCTGCTGAGATAGCTTTGCTTCATTAGATTGAGTTTTTTCTTTTCTTTTTTTCCTTAATATAATGTGTTTTTCTTTCACATTGTAACTAATTGAATTAACTAGTTATTCTCGAGTGACGAAACTAGAAGTTTAGGTCGTAACAGCATTGGAATTTTTTTTTAACAAGGATCATTATTATTAATAAAGTAAGAAAAAGAAAACTGATTCTTTTTCTAAACAAATTTCAGACTAAAGACTTAAGGCTGGTTTGGTAATGCTTTTAGTGAGTGCTTTTTAAGTAACTCATTCATATTTTAGGTTTCCCCTTAATTTGTATAATCTTAATTGTTATTAGCCAATTATGCTAAAATCTTTGAGTGATACATAACCTTAATTTATATATATATATATATATATATATATTCAAACACTATGGTGTTTGCAACCTTACACTTCCACACTCCGAAAGAAAAAAGAAAAAATTAAAGAAAAAGAAAAAAAAGGCCTACCCTTGATAGCTAAGGGAAGGCTCAATGTGTTGAATATTTAATTAAAATGAAAGGTGAATAAGAGATCTCGAACTCAGGAGATCTGTTATAATATCTTATAGACGTATGTACGTGTGGGCTCAAACTGTCTTTTAATAATAGGTTACGTCCAGCATGTAGAATATTTAATTGAAAATAAAGATTGAATTGTGAGGTCATGATTCGAACTCATAACATTTAATTTTGATACCATGCATATTAAAGAGAAATGATAAAAATCTCTTAAAGAGAAATTATAAAAATCATTCTCTCAACCATTTTTTAACCATCTCCGTATAGTGAATGAGTGAATCTACTATTGAATTTTTGTGGAACTCATATGAGTCCACAAATTCAATGATTGATCCATTAGATTTGCAAAAAGAAATGGTTGAAACATGGTTGAGAGAATGATGTATAGCATGTCTCCATATTAAATTACCACTTGTCTTAAAAGCTTAAAACGGATAGGAATAGATGAATTTATTATTTAGTTTTATATTCTATTGGTACGTAGCTTGAGGATCGGTTCTCAACATTATAAATACGAGGTTACCATACGAAAGCCCCACAAGAAAGTTTTAAAAGAAAAGCTCTCTAGTTTATTATTGCATCTCACCACTCTCTCCCTTTTCTTTCATGGCAAAGATGTCAGATCCTCTTGTCGTTGGGAGAGTGATCGGAGATGTTGTAGAATCTTTCTCTCCAACTGTGAAAATGACTGTGACTTACAACTGCAACAAGCAAGTATATAATGGTCATGAGCTTTTTCCTTCTGCAGTAACCATGAAACCTAAGGTTGATGTCCATGGTGGTGATATGAGATCATTTTTCACACTGGTATATATATATATATACACCCCATCTTTTTTCCTTTATCTCTATAACATCTTCTTCCATGATTGAATCTTTGTTTCATATTGCAGATCATGACAGACCCAGATGTTCCTGGTCCTAGTGATCCATACCTGCGGGAGCACTTACACTGGTATTATTAACCTAGAAAACATCTCCCACCGGTGGTTTTTTTTAATGAAAAGAAAAAGAACCTTAAAAAGCAAAAACAAGGCCAACCAATTAATCAACAGTAACCACAAACTATATATGTTTCTTGTTCTGGCAACAAACATAATATGTTGCATGGGGCCGCCGGTGTATCATGTATGCATAAATTACTGAAAGATTTTATATATATTTCTGATTTTTTGTTTTAGTAAACCAAACTAATATTTCTTGCTTTCTTTCGACTATTTTGTAACTCTATACATCTTTCAGGATAGTGACAGATATCCCGGGCACAACAAACGCTACTTTTGGTAATTTTGTCGTTCACCTTTTATTTAAATTAAATATTTTATATATTGAGCTGTTTTAGCTCATTCATGAAGAAGAGTATTAAAATATAAATTAAATTATTAAATTCAGTTTTCTTTCAAACAGGAAGGGAGGTGGTGAACTATGAAATGCCAAGGCCAAACATAGGGATTCACAGGTTTGTGTTCCTCCTATTCAAGCAGAAGCGCAGGCAGACAGGGATCACTATCCCTCCTCCAAGGGATCTTTTTAACACCAGAAAATTTGCAGAAGAAAATGAACTTGGCCTTCCCGTGGCTGCTGTGTTCTTCAATGCCCAAAGGGAAACAGCTGCAAGAAGACGTTGAAAACTAGTACAAAAAAAAAAACCAGCAAGCCTGCCTGGAGCACAGTATTTGTTAGCTAATGATGGTTTTTGTTTGAATAAGACCAAGAGGGTGTTCGTTCAAAGACTGACTAGAAAAACCTAGTAGAAACAGCAGCTCTTTAGTCTTTACTGTATTGCTTTTTCTAGTATTATTTTATGGTTGGCCGATCAAATACTAGGCTTTATTGCATTGTGTAACTATGCTCTCTAGCGTACTTGGAATATAATTAAAGTGATAAAATTAAATAAAAAAAAATTAACTAAAGAAGAAAAGAAGTGCTTTCGATGGTGCAGGTTTTGTTGCAAAATTTAAATAGGTCTAGCTAGACTCTAGTGCATAATTGATAGAATTTCGTAGCTCTCATAGCTTTGGGTGATTTTATCTTGACAGCTAGAGATATATGTAGCTTAGGCATCAAAGACCTCATATATACCTACAATGGGCAACCATTCAATTTCCATTTTGCTTCACAATGGCTTTTGGATGGCCTGTTCTTTAATTCCACACACTTTTAGAATACTAGAAGTACTCCTCCATCTTAAACACTTAACAATATCAACTACAACAAAAATACTTTTAGCAACCACACCATTTTCATTGTGCAAGTCACTTTTTGCAATAAAAATCAAAGAAATAAATATTAAATTGGTCAATGTGATTTGGAGTTTTGACAAATAGGTTTTTTAAAGCTTAAAAGTGACTAAACACTTCATAAGATAAGCAAGAAAAAAAAAATCATTGTCACTAAAAATTACCTAAAGAGTATGTTAATCATCACATAAACACCAATCATGTTGTGACATGAGTCACTTACATTATATATATATATATATATACCAGAAGAAAAACTGAGAGGGTCCCCCATTTAGCCAAATTGGGGCTCAACCACCCCTCCTTTTTTTTTTTTTGGATTTTTTTTTATTTATTTTTTTTTGTATATATGTATTTTATTTTTGGTTTTTTCATTTTATTTTTTATTTTTAATGTAAGTGACATGTGTCCAAATATGATTGGTGTTGACATGACACATTAATGGATTCTTACTCAAATGTACCAAATTTGGGGATGATAGTGCAAATGTGATTAATATTTTTCCCTAGGTCGTTGTGCATACATAGTATTATATGTATGTAACTTATAAGAGAAACTTCACTGAAGACTCCCGAACTTCCACCCGTTTTGAAATACCCCCCTTAAACTTCAAAATCTCTCAATTTAGTCCCCTGAACTTTCAATTGCTTTCAATTTGGACTCCTCCGTCAGATTTTAAACGTCACATGACGTTTATACCCCTGACTTTTGTATAAAATTCCAACTTCTAAAACGTTTTTTTATTTTTAATAAAACCAAAATCATGGATATTTTGGTCTTTTTTGAATTTTTAACGTCTAAAATTAACGGAATGGTCCAAATTGAGAGCAATTGAAAGTTCAGAGAACTAAATTGAGAGATTTTGAAGTTTAAGAGGAGTATTTCAAAACATGTGAAAGTTCGGGGGTCTTCAGTAAAGTTTTCCCTAACTTATATAGTACTATATTTATGCAAGAGTTACGACTGATGCTTAATTGTCAAATATTGAATTAGTTGTGCGGGAAGATCTTGACATCGAAGATTAGAGCAAGAATGGCAAGAATCAACGTGATTATAACTTGTATTTGGGGCAATATTATCGTAAAGTGTGCAATAAAAAAAATACATAATATATGTTAGAATTGTATATGAGACCCCAATACGAAATGATATTTTCAGTACGCACATCGTGGCCACCCAACTACGCTCGATAAGTGTCATTTTCTTGCCTCCAAATCTGTTGTTTTCCCCCTCCAAATAAAAAAAATTAAAAAAAAAAATTTCTCTTTTGGTCAATCCTCTCTTGTTTACTCAATCGAAAATGCTAGAATATTTTATATTCTCGATCTATATTAGGCTTTTATTCTATTTTCTGGTCAGTTTATTCATATGTTAGAAATTAAAAAAGAAGAAAAAAAATTGAATCATGCATATATTTAGGCAGCTGCGCAATTATGTTTGATTTGTTTGGTAGCGAGTACTGGTGCACTATTTGGGTGATGAGATAACAATGTGTCAATCATGGAGAGGCAGGCTATGTAATTGACCCTTCAAAAGAGGATGTGCAGGTGTTGGATTTCCCGACGGTCCGAACGGAGAGGACGGACATACTATACATAAACAAAAGAGTACCTCCTGCTTACAACACTGAACATGTTTTTTGTTCTCATTGTCATTGCTATTCATGAGAATCCTCTTCATCTAGATACGATGCAAACCTGCAAATTATTATTATTATTATTTACTTTTTACTTTTAGCTAGCTTTGTGTGATTTGTACAAATGAAGCACTAATACATATATAAAAAGTACAGTTCGGAAATTCATGAAAATATTGAAATGGGTGATGTTGGTCAAAGAGCATACAGTGCATTTAACTCCTTTGCAGTACTTAAAAAAAAAAAAAAAAAACACCTTTTGTTACATTTCTTTTGTCGATTTCTAACTCTCGTACTTAACAATTCTTCAATTTTACTCCTAATGGTTGTACTAGGAAGAGATATATATATAGCTAGCTAGCTAGCTAGGGATGATGAGTACTATTAGGACAGAAACTAAAAAGAAAGAGGGAAAAATACAAGATCAGGAAGGTGTGAGTATACTTGTGAATGTTGAGTTTCACATTAATGAGAACAAAAAAAAAAAGTAGTTAGTATACCCAAACCCATTAGTTTAAGCTTTTGGGTTAGAGTGATGTTCAAATATGTATATTAATGTACTTTTGGTAAAAATTCTATAACCACTTATCTCTCAAACAAATAGTATCAAAGCCATGGTTAGCTTCCTGGGACGGGTGTCTGGACGCGTCTGGTTTGGAGTTATGCCTACTTCCACAATTCTTGACTCGGGATACTCTTGAAAATGTAAAAAGACTCATAAGTGAGGGGTGAATTGGGTCAATGTGAACAGAATTACAAGTGAGTGAAAGATTGTTGTAATTAGTGCACTTGTGAGTGTTGAATCCCACATTGAGAAAATATAAAGAAAAATAATAGTTAATATACCTAAGTGGACCCAATTCTATTAACTTAGGCTTTTAGACTAAAGTAATGTTCAAATATGTATATTAATATATTCTTGGTAAAAACTCTATGATCGCTTATCTTCCTAACACCGGAGTGTTCAAGATTGGTTGGGATCTAGCACAAACTACTCAGGACCAATCAGCCTCATTTAGGATTGATCCCAAGCCGACAGGAACTATCAACCCCAGCTGGGTTCGATCCTAGGCCTAACGGGATCAATTATGCCTTGTTCCAACATCGTATTTTTTTCAATTTTTGGTATCGAAGGTAAGTTTTTGTTCCGGTATAGCCTTCTAACATAGGGATTTTTCGTAGAGAACATTGTTAAAGAGTTCCAAGTTAGTTTTTAGCATAATCCATATGATTAATTTGAGTAAAACTCACATGGAGACTGCTATCTTCTTTTGATGGCATAATACTTTATGTATGAAACATCCATGCTCTATCTCTACCTTGTACAAAAATAACAATGCGCATGAACTAAATTTTATGCATTAAATGCTACAAAAGGAATGAAACTTCGTGCAAGTATTTATCATTGCATGCATGTAAAAGAATGAAATAATTGCATCGTATGACATATGACTTTTAATTATGGGCTTAGCATTATATGGGCATGACCCAGTGATCTAGTTTTATGTTTATGTTTTTACCAATTGGATCCAATGGGCCAGACAAGTTATTGATCCAGCCGTGTACGTAAGGTGGTAACGGCATAACATCATTGGTAGTGTGGCCCACTGAGGTCGAATTGCTAGTTGGTGACTGCTATTATACTTCATTGAGACACTGATGTTGTACCTTATGTTGCTCAAGATGCTCAAACTCTACTGTGAAGGGGTTAAGGGCACAGATACACTATATGGAGTTGAGTTATGACTTTACAATTTTGCTATATCATGTATAATATGTATAATGCATTTAATTATGGACAGAGTTTTCCTCCAACCAAATTTATAAAAATGACACGAGTTTATTTTTTTATTAACATGTGAGATGCACATGAATTTTTAGTAAAATTTATTCTAACTGTGTTCATTCTATTAAAAAAACATATGCATCTCACATGTCATTTTTATAGATTGGGTTGGAAAAAATTCTTCAAACCCAATTTGGAGGAAAACTCTATCCTTTCATTATTTGCATTGATATTTTGCAAAGAACTGTCTTACACGATGCTATGTTTTGCTCTAAATCTTGTTATCAAACTTATGAGTTCACTGCTGTAGCTGTTGGGAGTTGGGACTAAGAGCATTCACATTGGTTTAGGTATATTTTTATGTAAAACAGTTAATAAAAACCCACTTTATCTAGTTTAGCAAATGAATTTTAAAAGAATCCATATATCCCATTATCTATTTTTTTATCTATATCATTAAAAAAAAAAATTTGTAAGGATTGTATTTTTCTTAAAGATCTTATTTGAAAAACACTATGCCGACTCCAAAAACTTGTTTATCACAATTTATGCGGAATTAATACTATGAAGCAATAAACAATTCAATCACCCAAAATATATAAAGCAATAAAGAGGCAGACACAGATATTTTGGTTACGAAGAGGAAACCTTTTAGAAACCGATCTAAAAGTAAAACCTGTCCAGGGCAGCCAAACCCAAGAAATCACTATCAAAAGATTATCCAGAGATTACAAACACTAGGAACACTTACAACCCTTTGCAAGACCTTGGCTCTGTAAGATCGACAAGCCTACAACTCGTTTCCTTGCTCACAATCTTCTTCAACGTGATTCTCCTTTACTGGACCATTCCGATAGACTTCTCAACCGTAGATTTATCAAAGGAATAACTAAAACTCTAAGAGATTCAATTTAACGCTCACCACATATGATCTCTCTTAGCACAGCCTCTGACAAATTCTTTGGGGACAAAAATTCGTGCATCTCTCTTCTATAATGATATATATACACCCCCGACAAAATCTTAGACTTAATCCACTTAAAATCACGTTTTTTGGCCTAAAACTTACGGGGTGTCCGGACAGGTTAATGGGCTGTCTGGACAGTGCCTTGCGGAGCAAAAATAAGGTTTCTGAAAATGCGGTCCGGACCTGGGGAAGGCCTGTCCAGACAGGGCATGCAATGGGTGAAACAGCATTCTGGAAATGCTGTCCAGTCTTGATCAACAGCTCCGATCGATGGGCGTTTGTGGTCCGATTGAGCTGAAATTTTGCAGAGACGTTCATAACACATGAATCTACATTATGAATGATGGAGATTGGATTTTGAGCATTCTATATCAGTGTTTGAGCCCGTAAACAGTAGCCTCTGCATTTTGGAACTGAATTAAGCTAACACAAGAACTAACATTATTTTTCAACTTTTGGGAAAAAAATGTGGAGAGAGAAATAGTATGAGAAAATTTTGGGAAAAGAAAAATGTGGAAGAGAACTAGTAGGAGAAAATTTTGGGAAAAGAGAGATGCGAAGAGAGAAATAATATATTAATGAGATGGATGTGTGAACAGTACACCACTACATGTATTTTGCATTTGAGATGCATAATTTGATGTAAAAGGTTTTTTAGTATTTTGCTTATGTATTTTAGATAAAAGTAAAAAATAGATAAGTCATTATGAGTGCTCTTAGTAGAAGGAAAGATTAATACTGTAGTAGTCATAGACTCAGAGGGATCGAGGGTCCGAAAAGAAAGTAGCTTGTTGAAATAGCTCTGATACCATATTAAAATAATGATGATGCGGAAATAATAACAGAAGCAAGAGAGAGAATGAACACGAAGAACTTACGGGTGGTTCGATGTTAGACACCTACGTCAACCACTAAGAATACCCCTAAGGGCTATATTGTGCTCGTTAACTTTATTATTTTGTCTACAAGACAAATGTCTCTATTTATAGGGTAATGTATAAATACAATTATTGTAATCAAATCTCTTTGATTTGATTACAATCACAATATTTGATTACAATCAACCTATAAATAGAGAATATTTGATATAAGCATAATTATGGAATATAAGGAAAATATTATTTATTTTCCATATATTCTAACATCCCCTATCAAACTCAATGTGGAATATTCTGGAACCTTGAATTTGAAATCAGAAACAATGATAATGGCGGTAGCGGAGGCCGGGAACGAGCCATAGATGGTGGTGACTGTCGAAAGAGATAGAGGCTGGTGGGACGGCCAGCGATGGCGGCAGGTGACTGGTGAATGCAGATACAAAAGGGTCAACAACGGGCCAAAACTCCAAAAGGGGTCCACAACGGGCCAGAGTTGACAATGAGCCAAACTTCAAAAGGGTTCGACGACAGGTCAAAATCCAAAAAGGGGCCGACAACGGGCCAGGGCTAACAATGAGCCAAACTTCAAAAGGGGCTAACGATGGGCCAAAAAAAAAATGAGCCCACTTGGGCGGTTATTAGATCGGCGCACCGAATATGACCGGCGCGTGGTGACGCATGAAGGAGCGTGGCAGGTAGATGTAGCGAAACAATGAGATTGTTGGAGAGAACAGCCGAAAACGTCAATGACGTTGAAGGCCACAAAAAAGTGGCTTTGATACCATGTTGAAATAACTTTGATACCATGTTAAATATATTGTTAAATATATTGAAGAGCGGAAGAATGAGAGAGAGAAGAGAGAAAGCGGAAGGAAACAAAGGTCCCCTTGATTTGATTACAATCCTAATATTTGATTACAATCAACCCATAAATAAATAATATTTGATA